>NW_021133197.1:0-34981 GCF_004193835.3 Ostrinia furnacalis | reverse complement strand
TTTTTTTTTTTATCAACAACGAGGAAGCTCTTGGCCTGTATCTCACCTGATGGTAAGTGATGATCAGGCCGAAGGTGGAAGCGAGCTTCGCCCGGAATCCTCAACCACGGAGGAACTGGCTATCTTACCTCTAACTGCCGAAACACAACAATGCTGTCAACAT
Source organism: Ostrinia furnacalis (assembly GCF_004193835.3). Taxonomy (NCBI): domain Eukaryota; kingdom Metazoa; phylum Arthropoda; class Insecta; order Lepidoptera; family Crambidae; genus Ostrinia; species Ostrinia furnacalis. The sequence goes on along the minus strand of NW_021133197.1, from coordinate 34,818 downwards.
TGTTGTTATGGCGACAGACTTAGGTAAGATGGTGGTAGCTAGCCAGGCGGACTTAGAACAAGCCCTACCACCAACCAAACCGAACAGAAAAATCTGCCCCCACTGGGAATTGAACCCGGGACCTCTGCGTCTGAAGCAGGTGGTCTTACCACTAGACCACAGAGGCGGCATAATCTCTAGGGCATCTATCTTCCTCTTTTCCAAGTCGCGTACTGTCCATGTCTCTGCTGCGTAAAGAAAGATGGGGAATACAAGCGCTCGCACAAGTCTAACTTTGGTGGCTTTGGTAATGTTGCGGTTCCTCCATAACTTCCTTAACTTCTCCATCGCAGTTCTGGTTATGGCCATACGACGTTTTACTTCATCTACGCAGCCGCCATTATTTGAGATGAGAGCTCCAAGATATACGTAGGTCTGAACTACGTCACAGTTCGCAATGTGTGTCACTTCGGGCGAGNGAGTCGAATGCTTAGACACAATATTAGAAGTGTGTTTTTTTTATTGAATAACAAACTCTTAAAATAAACTCGTAAATTGTATTCTTCTTTAAAATTATTCATGGAAAACATTAGTTTTAGGCTTTACTTGCTATAATATTGTCAAGAGATGAGTGTCATGACTGTGACCTACTAAATGTATGGAAGACGGAAACATTGAATTTTTTTGATAGATCCCGTTTATTCTGTAACCTAATATTGGTACCGTTTGAAAGAGCTCATAAAGCACTTTCAGGATCAGTAACCAGTTTTTCAATGTCTTGTATAGCCATACCATTGGATAGAGCTTGTGAAGCACTTTTAGTATCAGTAATCATTTTTACGATATCATATGTAGTTTTTAAAATAATATGACTTTACCAAATGTATGGAAGCTGGAAACATTGAATTTTCTGATAGATCCAGTTTATTCAGAAACCTATTTTTAATACCATTTGATAGAGCTCATGAAGCACTTTCAGGATCAGTAACTAGTTTTTTGATATCTTGTATAGTTTAGAATTAATCGAGTGAGATCACTTATCGTTTCCACCCTGTATAAGTGATACGAGTTACAAAATGAGATCAAGTAATGATATAATGAAGGATGATAGATGATACCCTTTCCCACCCTTTGAGTCTCAGTAAAGTTGTGGTTCTTTACTGAGACCTCCTATGGACAACTTGAGAGAACCAGAAGAATCACGATGCACTGTTTTGCTTCACTTGCCCACACCCATGGACGTTCACGAACACACAATGGTTAATAATGCACCATTATTGCACATTAATTTAATAGTCGCCCACACACGAATTTGAGGAAATAAAACAAAACCGCTAACATGACGCTTCAGATTCCCGCCAAGAAGTCCTGACAAAAGGTTTTGCTTTGCTAATGAGCGAAGTATCCTATTGTTGATCTCTTTATATTTGATTTTTAATTAAACTATTCAATTGATCTAACAATATTATGTTCAGAACATGTAACTTCATCTTGTCAAACTAGAATATAAAAGAAATAAAATGATTTTTATTATACTTTGCAGCATATTTTTATTTACTTACAAACAGTCGACCCGAAAAACCCGAAAAAACCGGTTTAGTTCGGTTTTTAAAAATAAAAACCGAAAAAACCGGTTTTTCCAAACCGCTCGGTTTTTGCATGCCCTAATCGGTATGGTTTGAATATTTTTATTGTACCAAATGTGGGTATCCGCGAGCGATGTTGCTCCGTGCGCGTTGAAATTTAAAAATCAGTCTGCTACCATCCGAGCGCGACATCGCACGCGACTACTATAATTTTTTATCCGTGTCCGTGTAACTTTTCGAATCGCAATAAATTACGTTGTTCCATCTTCGGGCGTTTTCCTTCGAACTACTACACCACATCTTACAACCCCCATGTATTCGAGTCGACTTTTCTTAGATTTATTTTTTGACAGATGCAGATGTTTGAAAAAATAATCACCTTCATATCTTTGATGCAAGATACAAAAGTTTTGCTAGAAACATTAAAATTATGTTTTTAGCAGAACACTATCAAATCAACTTAAAAGTTTAAATAAAAAAAGAACTTCCATAGGTCCAAAACCATTTTAAAAACTGCGCAGTTTCCTGAACATTCATAATAATACAAAAAAAACAACCTACTTAATAGGCCACTATTTCCTGTAATCGCTCCACTAAAGTGGTAAGTCGGAGATTCCGTTACATGTTTTTGACTTTCTTAGAGTGAATAAATATTGGGAATCCCCTCAGTTTACATTACGTAGAACAGATTTAGAGACAATAACTGGACGGAACATGTTTTTATTCTCAACGAGGAAGCTTTTGCCCTTCATCACATCTGTTGGAAACTGATGATCAGGCCGAAGGTGGAAGAAAACTTCAACTACAGAGGAACTATTCGGCTGAACCATTTAAGAACCTAGTAAGGGACACTTTTGCAGATTTTCGTTTTTTGTCATAAATCACCTTAGAATTAAGGTCTCCACAGGATGTGAAGACAGAAATCGCTCTATTACACTTAACACCGGAGAAACGCGTTGCTAAAAACCTAGTAAGTCCAATTCAAATCTGCAAAAACCATTATCAAAACCTAGCAAGTTACAATGACCATTTAAAACCTAGTAAGTGCATGGACTTACTAGGTTTCAAAATGGTCAATGTGACTTACTAGAGGTAAAATGCTACTGTAATTTAAATATTATTTCGAGTTCTGTTGGCTGACACTCGATAACCATATCAAAATCTGGGGACTACATGAGTACTGATTCATATTCGATTTTGATTTTGATTTTTACGAGGCACTTTTGTCAAAAAAATAATTTTTATTGTTAGTAAAGAGCATAAAACTTGCAATTTTTAACTAAAAATATTCTTTTATTCCATAAAGTATACTTTAGTAACTAATCTTTAATATAAACATCGGAAGTTATCCAAATCTTTAAGCATCTTAGCAGGGCAAATGAAAATGCGTTTTTTCGCTCTCCTGTAAAATTTGCTCCGCTGCACTTACTAGGTTCTTAAATGGTTCAGCCGTATGGCTTCCTACCTCCAAATGCCGGAACACATTGTTATTTTCAGCTTAAGTTAACTACTTCATATTTTCTTCTAAGGGTTTTTTACAGGTTAAGAAATTTTATAATACTTGAGTCAAATAATGACTATTACTGCTATTACTCTTAAGCTAACTGAAGTAACTATCTTAACCGTTATAGTTTTCCTTGAAAGTTCATGAAAAGCAGTACGAATTTTTAAAGATTTTTCAAGCCAACAGTTTAGTTTTTAGAGAAGGGGACGCCCTACTTGAACAAAAATTGGCAAGTCTTAGAAACCCCTAAGCCATTTTAAAAGACCTATCCAACGATACCCCACACGATGGGGTTAAAGATTAAAAAAAATCATCCCCAGTTTATTACATACCCTTACCTATGTAGATTAATAAAATGTACCTACGCTAAAAAAATTTTTTTTCTTTTTCAAAATTTTATTTTACCGTTTTGTCAGCGTGATTATTATACATACCTCCACAAAATTACAGCTCCCTAGTGCCAATAGTTTCCAAGCAAAACCTCGGACAGACAGACATATCGAAACTATGGGTTCGTATCGAAACCTTCTCAGGACTGAACCCTCAAAAGGGTCTAATTGATTTGAAATTAATGGCCTAGGACCTATAAAGAAGTAAAAAAACAACAAAAACACATGTTTAAGACATTTGGAACAGTTTGTTTTATACAGGGTGTTAGGTAAATGGGTATATGAGCCGACACTAGCCCATGTTAACATGGGCATATAAATGGTATGGTGAAGTCAGAAATTTGATATCATCATTTTAACTTTTTTAATTTTCATACAAAATAAATTTTATAAAATCCGATTTGTATGAAAATTAAAATAATTAAAAATAAAGATATTAATTTTCTGACTTCACCATACTTACCATTTATATGCCCATGTTAACATGGGCTAGTGTCGGCTCATATACCCATTTACCTAACACCCTGTATAATTTAAATAAAACTGTTTTTTTCCAACCCTGTCTCGTACCTACTATTGTATTAGGATAAATTTTTAGTACCCTTTTAATTCATAAGTTACTTAATTAGAGTCAATCAAATAAGTGGTACCTATAATATTATTTTTCAACTCGATCACCTCCACGCGTTGAGCGGCAATCAGTAGTTATTATCTCTTCTGCATCATAACTACGCATCTCATAAATGGACATTTTATTTTCAATTTCGCGAGCTTCAACGAGTCGCGGGGCCGTTACCGTCCGTATCCGTAACGACTTCGGCAGCTCGCGCGGCGCCGCGACCCCGTGCTCCTCCGCGATTGCCTGCCAAGCATTCTGTTATTCACATTATCATACGAATTGCAATCTGTAGCTGTGCCTTAAATAAAAAATATTATTTTGCATTATTATACAGGCCGCGAGCCTAGTGCAGGAGCCGCTGTTAAACTCAAATTATGTAACAATTTTAGCAATAAAGTTTATTTATTATTTATTTATTTATTATTATTCGTCCTACAATACTGTATGAATAACATTCCTGTCATGAATTAGAATATAAAAAGGAGTTGTCCCAATTTCGGCCCAGAGGTTGTACGCCATATCAAAAATCAAGAAAAATCTACTGATTAAGGGAAAAATATAAATAATTATATCTAGCATATAATTTAGCCGCTCAAAATCAAAAACTATTCATGAATTATCATTCTCAAATGCATACACAAGATGGCGTATGGCGTCAGATAAAAAAAAAGATGAACCATAGACTAACTAAACGTCAGTCGCTGTCCGATTTCATCTGTCACTCTCCACCAAGATACGACTTAATGTCAAAAGTGACAGATGTCATCAAAATGACATTCGTCCACCATGATGGTTTTTGTTGTTGAGTATTGCTATTTTCTTAACAATCTTTTGTTTTAAGCGAATAAACTAAGCCATTTAAAAGAAATTGAATAATAAGAAACTGTTGTACATTTAAAAGCCCTTCTTTTTGGTAGGTGTACAGGTTGTGGGCCTAGGCTCCATACATTTTGGGACAACTCCTTTGTGTCTTAACCTCTATTTATAAAATTCATGGTAAGTAACTGAGCTGTTGTTGTTGTGACTGCAATAAGTAGGTGCCTACATGCAATGCAGGCATACTCGTATCACGATGTGGCCAATTCATCGAAAGTCCCACCCCACCACACCACAACATTACCTAGGTACTTTGATGTCACCTCGTCGCCTTGCATACTTAGCGACACTGGACACACCTTAAACACGTGCTAAATTTTAAGGAGTCAGTGGCGTGAGAATTTTGCTACTGCATTCATGCCGACATGTTTAATACCTTCTAAGTAAGTATAAGTTCGTACCCAACCAGCTTAGTTTCAAATCCCGTGATCAGAAGGCCAGTGACATGGTTCTGGGAACAGGAAGATCGCCAGAGACCACGCGCGCGGCAGACAGCCAGCCAGCCCGCCGTCAGCCTCTGAGCAAGTAATTCCATCAGCCGCAGTCCGCCTGCGACCGGCGGCGGCGACGGTCGGCGCCTTACGCGATGCTGCGCCACCGGTCTGCGCGATAATATGACGTATTGTGACTTTTGTTAAACTTTCATAAGTAAGTAACGGACATGCATTAACATTAGGAAATTAAGAGGCACATCTAAATGCAACTAACCTGCTTGCAATATTTATATTGCAAGGTTTAGCAGTGAATATAAAATAAAGTTTTTATTAGTTGATTTTGAAAAGTGGTGGAAATGCACGTCAAATGTGAAGATCCCGGAGGAGTTAGTGCTCCATACCTGTAGAGAGAGTCTTTCAGTATCTGCGACAGTCATCATCAGGTAAAAATAGTACGAACATTTTTCTCGAGCATAGGCCATCATGATTTATTATCTCCCTTAATTGATGATGATCCATCCGACCAATTTCGGCCATGGCGACCACTCCGACTCCTAGTTGTCTTGGCGGCGCTGGTGTGCCCGAAGATGGCTTCATTAACTAACTGTCCTCCGTTAATTAACTGTCCTATAAACTTCTTTTGGCATAAGTAGTCTGTAGTAGTTATTAAGGTTGGGTTGCACCATCTTACTTTAACTTTGACAAACGTCAAAAATCTGTCAATATCCATACAAAAAACACCGGTTATCGTCATAGTTACGGTCAAATTTAGGTGGTGCAACTCAGCCTTAGTAGTACGAGTAGGTATACTTAAACAAAAAACCGACTAAAAATTAAACTGACTCCAAAAAAGTACTTAGGTACATAATCCATATTTGTGTTAGTAAGTAACAGTCACAGTTAATACATTACTTATAAACTACTTAGGGTTAGTAAACAATAAAGTTAGGAAAAAAATATAATAATCGGAGAGTTGTATCTCTCCGCTACTGTTTTTAGAATGCTGTTGTGACTATCTCTCACTCTTCTTAGCAGAGAAGCCGTTTTCTTCCCTTAATATGACTACTTACCTACTGCCACAAAGCCCACAAATTACGTGCACCAGCCAACGAGAGCAAGATTCATTGTAGCTGCCGTAGCGCGGCAAACTACGCCGGCTACCTCCGTAGCCCGTAGTCGTCGCCGTAGACATCGTAGCGGCGTACTCGTAGTCTCGTACTACATTGAATAGTAATGTTTATCATGGGTGCGGTGACTTCATCTTGCGAGTAAATTACATAATTTTAATTAGAGTAATGTGGTGCTTTTTGTCTGTGCGAGGTGGTACACAAGTTCAGCTTCTGTTTAAAAAATCTTGGCCATTTTACACTGCACCATCTGATCTAATCCCAAACTACAGACGAAATATAGTTACTGAGTATACATTAGCGCAAAGGACACTTACTTACATGGGATTACAGGCTAGAAATAGGTAGGTACATACGTGTACACACTCAATTTTAATAATACCCATCCCGAGTAAGAGGTACAGTAACAGGCAACAAAAGTGTGATCACATCTCATACATACACAAACATTTAATTTGTGCGAACTTGGACAATCCAGTCCAGTCCTATTGGTAATATGTATTAACGAATAATTACATTCCAAATTAACAAATTGATTTAGGACTAAAGGCAGCAAACGTGACTGAATTCATGAATTGAGGAAAGGTTGGAGGAGACTCAATGTAACCTTATGTAACTGTACCTACAAAGGCTTAGAGAAAGAGATCCTTATACAAGCTTATTGTTATAACAGTATTTTAAATTACATATTGACTTAAGACCTAGATTCATGTAAATTAATTAAGCTGTAATAATAAAATTGCCACAGCAACAGATTAGAGAAAATAATTATGTTACTCGTATTAATTTGCATATAAAACACCATATCTAGTGTTTTTTAATATTTTCTGTTATGACAGCAAGCAATTATTTGCCATGGCAACCTATGTTTGTTAAACGTGTTTGTTGGAGACATTGGGCCTTTTACTACACTTACAGCAAATGTAGTAAATACCTACCTACAACATAAGAACTTAGTATAGGTTATTTATTGCACTAATTTTGCAATTATTACAAAATCTGTTACCTCAGGTGATCGCGTAATTGTCATTTATAAGCTACAGCTTTTACTGTTTATTCATTGAACTGTAAATCTACTTATGTTACACCATAAAAGCTAATTTTTATAATAGATAGGTATATGGTTTTGCTGTACCTAATGAGTCAAGCCTGTGCCTGTAGACAGATAACAGTAACGAGGGGATAGTTCGATTGGAATAAATTAAAAACAACTTCCATAGCTCCTAAGGGTGGATTCGACCAATTTGACTACTGAAACTGTCAATGTGCCAGTTATACCAGCCCCCTAGACAAAATGCTCTTTTTGATCGAATCGAAAATCGAATCCGTCAAAACTCCATACAAAAAAGGGGCTTTTTGACCACTTTTCGACTGGTTTGCGATTATAATTTGCACTTTGTCTAGACCCACAGGAGTTAACTAGGTATTCTCGGATAAAAGTTAGGTCGAATCGAGCCTATATAAATAATTTGAAAAACTTTGCACCAAACATTCAACTTTGACAAAACAAAAAACTTATTCATATTAATACAAAAAATATATACTTACTTACTTAGGCCAATTTTATGTAATCGCTTAACTAAAGTGGTATATCGGATGGACCCGTACATGTTTTTGATTTTCTTGTAACTAATTAGTATTCGCAATCCTCCTCCTTTACATTTCGTAACAGATTCAGAGACAATAACAATAACTGAACAGTCATTGAGTAGGTACCTACTTACACAGCACCAACCACCGCGTCACCGTTGCGTCAGGTTGCGTTCGCGGCGAGAGCGGAGCATCCCGACATACATAATTAATTTCATTTGGACAAATGTAAATTAGGACAATTTCGTTAGATACGTTTTATTTTTACTCGCGCCTGCTTTACGTTAGGGCACAACAGCGGGCCAGAATGGTATAATACTCGTACTCGTAATCTGATTTCTCGAAACAGGCGGTGGACGCTTTTTTGACGATGATTTATTAACGTCCATTTTAAAAATGTGGACTCCAGAATAAAAAATAATATTCAGTATATTATAGTAAAGTATTTTAAATTAATGCGTTAAAGTTGATGAAACTTTGTACTGTCAAATTCAGTAGAATCAAATATTACTGCTCCCATTAGTGCTCCCAAAGAATAATTTATTTTCTTAGGTACCCAATTTATATGCAATTTAAAATGAATTTACGTTATTTTGTTTTATAAAGAGAAAATTAGACGTCATCAAAGTTGACGTGCGCGGCGATGCGAAATTGCCATTTCACCTATAGGTAATGCACGTGAACGGGGTGCGGTGTAAAGGCATAGGGAAAGAGAGCACAATAAATCATTCAAATCAATTAAAATGAAACGTTTGAATTTAAATTTTAATTAAAAAACACATATTGTTTTCATTTAGAAGTTGTAGACTCACTGTAAAATACTTATTTAACTAAACTATTACTGAAATCAAATTGACCGAAAATTACCTTTTTTGACAGTTTATGACTAGTTTTCGGCCGTTTTTGACCAATTTGACCATAAATGACGGTCAGTCAAATTGAGCTTCTTTAGTAATGTTTAATACTAGTCAGAAAAATCCGGTCCAGGGATCCCGGTGCGATATGTGGGGCATTTTTTTTTAATTGTGTTGTTTAGGTTTGGTCGGGATATATGAGTAATATATTTTTTAACATAAATACCTACTAAAATTAATTTAAAACATTTTTCATCCATTAAACAAGTAGGTGCTTAGTTTAGGTAATGTTGGTAATTGCATGGTGACGTTGTGATAATAGAATCAGGCGTTTATGTGATTTCGATGCTCCACATAGCCACTCGGCGATGTCTTAGGGCTTCCGTTAACGTATGGAAATGCGAACGCGTGCGCTGCTCATACAAATTTTGGGAACATAATTGCGCGCGAGATCCCGCCTCCTTAGATTTTTACGCGCATCAAAGACGAACAGTGACGTCTTTCGATTTTGCCAGGACTCGCAGCTCAGTTAGGGTAAAGCTTGTAGCTGCACCGATTAGAGCGACACACGCAGCCGGCCGGGTGTATGGGCAGCGCGGCTGACGCGGCGCGGGTGTTGCAGCGCGCGCGGGATGCGGCGCGCGTGGCGAGCGGGCCGCGTGCTGCACGTGGCGGCGCTGCTGGCGGCGGCGCTGCCCCGGCCGGCCGCGGAGCCGCCGCGCGCGTGCCGCGCCGACGCGCTGTGCCTGTGCCGCGACGACCACCTCGCCTGCAGCCTCGTGCCCTTCCACAGGTTTCCTGATACAGGTTACGTTATTATAACAATATTTTAACTTTTTTGTTATTAATTACCACCAACGCAACGCCTTGATTCAGATTTGCATACAAAACAAGACACACCTGTAGTTTATTCGTCCATGTATTGAAGCTTGTGCCTCCAAATATAATTTACGAAAAAAGCTATGATTTTTCCAGAGAAAGACTTGGGAGTTATGTTGTACTTGTAGGTAATGTTTATCGTTTGTGTTCAGACGCTTCGGTGTGGCATGTGTCGGTGTCGCAGGCGCGGCTGGGCGCGCTGGGCGAGGCGGCGCTGGACGCGCGGCGCCTGCGCACGCTCGTGCTCGTGGCCTCGCAGCTGCACCACATCGAGCCGCGCGCGCTCTCGTACGTGCCCTCGCCCGCAGCACCGTCGCGCACGTAGCACGTAGCCACCCGTCACTCACCATATCACACTTGCAGGTCCATGGCAAACACGCTGGCCTCGTTGGATCTAGGATACAATGAATTCACAGAGGTACCGATAGAAGCGTTACACGAACTGAAAGTGTTAAACTGGCTCAATTTGCAGAAGTGAGTATGTTACGTTTAGGTACGTAAGTGTTAATGAAAAACAATCTAATCTTATCTAAAGTGAGACTCCTCGTTTGCAGCAACTTCATAAGCGAAATCGACCCGAAGATGGACTGGGGGTTTCTGGTCGAATCTCTGAGCACACTCTCCCTGAGCAACAACCACCTGTGCGCGCTGAGCTCGGGCGCGCTGGCGCCGCTGCGTCGGCTGGCGGCGCTGGAGCTGGACGGCAACCGGCTGCACGCGCTGGCGCCGGGCGCGCTGCCGCCGGCGCTGGCGCTGCTGCGGCTGGCCGACAACCTGCTGCCGCGCCTGCCCTGCGCCGCCGCGCGCCTGCCGCGCCTGCGCCACCTGCAGCTGCGCGACAACCTGCTGCGCGCCGCCGCCAACCACTCCTGCCGCCTCGAGCGCTCCAGGATAGACTCTCTCGATCTCAGCCACAACGAGCTCGATGATTATTACGACTTCGAATTTCTTGCCAAATTGCAGCTCAAGCAACTCATCTTGGATATGAACGATTTCACGACCATTCCTTCCCTGCCGCTGGACAATATGCGTCTCGTAAAACTGTCAATCTCGCACAATCGAATAGCGGTCGTTTCGGATGCGGCTGTACATGCGTTGAAACGCGATTTGGAACGCCTCGACTTGGACCACAACGACTTGGCAACTTTACCGAGCAGCGTCAGGGAGTTAACGCGGCTGAGGTATCTGTCGGTCGCCTACAACAGGCTGGAAGAGCTGGAGGACCTGCCGCCGAACCTGTACTCGCTGTCGGCGGCGGGCAACTACTTGAGCGCGTTCCCGGCGGGGCTGAGCGGGCTGGCGCCGGGCGCGCTGACGCGGCTGGAGCTGGGGTACAACCGCATCGCGAGCGTGGCGCCGGAGGCGTTCGGCGCGTGGGCGCGCGCGCTGGCCGCGCTGGGGCTGCGCGGGAACCGCATCGCGCAGCTGCCGGCCGGCGCGCTCCCGGCGCTGCCGCTGCGCGAGCTGGCGCTGAGCTTCAACGACCTGTACTACGTCGACCCCGCCGCGTTCGCTGACCTCACCGAGTTACACTTGTTGGAGTTATCCTCTACGCTCTTCAGCGGAGAGTTCCCTCTGGAATCACTGTTGACGAACTTGACGTGGCTCACTTTAGATAATAATAATATTCATCGAGTGTCGTCGGACGATATCTATAATTTTCCGTCTTTGGAATTTCTTAATTTAGATTTTAATAAGATAGTAGAGTTTCCTAGTGAAATGAATGAAACGAACAGTGCTTCTCGGCTTAAGGAACTGAGACTGTCATACAACTACATAAGCAAAGTGAACTCAAAGTTTCTTATGAATTTATCCGAATTGCAAAGCATAGATTTGTCGTACAATCGTATGCTCAACATCAGCGAGCATAGCTTTGCAAGTTTACGGAACTTGGTTTATTTAAGTTTAGCCGGGAACCTCGTAGAGTTCGTCGCCGATAGAGCGTTCAGTGATCTGCCAAGACTAGAAGCTCTCGACCTGCAGCAGAACCGCTTGCTCGAGTTCTCTACTGGATATTTTGAAAACGTATCTAGTGAAGAAAAAGACTTAGCCGTAAACGTTAGCCACAACCAAATATCAACACTCACCGGGGGGCCCGCCGTTTATATCAGCATTTTGGATTTATCTTACAACTCGATCGAAACTTTGCCCAAAAGTTTCTTTGATTCATTGGGTGCAAGCATTAGACAAATACTTTTATCGCATAACAGACTATTGCACATTGATAACTACAGTTTCAGCAACCTACCAAAATTACAAATTTTAAGTTTAAACAATAACAATATTAGTTCAGTGAAAAAACGATCATTTTCTGATTTGTCTTCATTGCAGATACTCGATCTTTCCCATAACAAACTAGGACAGTTGTCTATCGAGCAGTTCCACAACATGCGGTGCCTGCGCCACCTGCGGCTGGCCGCCAACGAGCTGCGCGCGCTGCCGCGGGACTGCTTCAAGAACACGGTGCTGGAGCACCTGGACCTCAGCGACAACCGGCTCGGGCTGTTCCCCGGCAGCGCGCTGGCGCACGTGGGCTTCACGCTGCGCCGCCTGGAGCTCGCGCGCAACCGCCTGGAGTACCTGGACGCCGCCATGCTGCACGCCACCTCCTTCCTGCACGAGCTGGGGCTCGCGAGCAATGCTCTCACGGTGCTCTCGGACAACACTTTCGCCGGCCTCTCTCGACTCGCTCGGCTCGACCTTTCCCATAATTCTATAAAAACCAACTTTAAGGAGCTCTTTCACAACCTGCCCAGACTCAGAAAGCTGGCACTGGCCGGCTCTGGACTGAAGGTTATCCCTCATCTACCACTCGCTAATCTGACCCATCTCGATCTGAGCGTAAATCAGATTGCTTCTTTTCGCGAAACAGATGTCCGCCGACTCACCAACTTACGTTCACTTGACATATCATTCAACAAACTGACATCGCTCCATCCATCGATGTGGACGGGTCTCCCTAGATTGTCTAGTTTAGATGTATCACATAATCCATTGGTTCGAGTGACAAGAGGATCATTCGAGGGTCTAGATAAATTGATGCATCTTAGAATGGAACATCTGTGGCATCTGGATGCAATCGAACCGCGCGCATTTTTGTCACTCGCATCCCTGCGGTCGGTGGCTATAGAATCTCCGACTGGAGGCGTATCTATCGCGGCGGTGGCCAGCTACGTTCCAGGTCTCGAGTCGATCGTGCTGCACGTGAGATCGAGCGCGCTCGACGAGCAGTTGCACGGGCTGCGGGCGCCCAAGCTCCGCGCGCTGGAAGTGCGGGGAGGCGCGCTGCGGCGCGTGTCGGCGCACGCGTTCGCGTCGCTGGGCCGGCAGCGCGCGCTGGCGCTGCGGCTGAGCGGCACGGGCGTGACCGCGCTGCCGGCGGGGCTGGTGCGGCCGCTGGCGCGCGTGCCGCACCTCGCGCTGGACTTCAGCGACAACCGGCTGGTCTCGTTCGGCCCGGCGACGTTGTACCCGAACCTGACGGGCTGGAACCGATTCGCCACCAAACTCGCTTCGGGTAACTCAACATCCACCGCAGTAAAACACCTACGTCCCAAGTCCCGACCGGTCGAAAGAAATGAACGAAAGCGTACGTTTCTCAGGTGGGTTGGTGGTGGCGGGCAACCCGCTGCGCTGCGGCTGCAGCGTGTCGTGGGTGGGCGCGTNGCTCGATCCAGTGTGGGACCGTAAGATATCCTGCGTCACTTGATACTAAGATTAAGCTCCATGGCACAATATGTTCAGAAAAGTTGTGATAAACTTAGAACAATTAATATACTCGATTTGGCCGAAAGTACAACGCAGATTTGTAATGAAATCACGCGTAGTATTATTTTTGTGACATGGCTCTTACCTAATACCTTGAACTTGTGGGGTGTATGTGGCATCTAAGGCTAATGTTACTTTACGACAATGACATCATACGTCATATTCAGTCGGACTGACGCATCCTTCAGAATACGTAATCTTTTCAGACGTTCAACTGCACTCGCTGACCAAAGTTTACATTTTTTTTCATCTATGAATCAAATCCAAGTCATCCGAATCCTCACAGTCTAACGATCAAAATTTCATTTATACTATTAAATTAATTATTATGCCTCATTATAATTAGTCCTTAAGCTAAATACGACGGTAGAACAACCTGCAACAGGTGGAAAGTAAGTGCGTACAAGGGCACTCAACTAAGCAAGCTTGCACTGCAACTTAGTATTTAGCAAGAACCGACGCCCGCGCTGTCTGGCCTGGTAGATTCGGATCAAGGGGCCCTCCAGTTAACTGTCTTATGCTCGCTAATTGGAGATTCTTCAACCTTCACTAAGATACCGTTTAAATTAGCGTATTCTAATATCCACTCAATATCTATTAGAAATTCTAAAACTTACCAGTTTAATAAGGTTTCCACCAAGGCGGCACCGCGGAAAAGTGTTTTGAAAAACCAGAAAAACTGATTAATATTCAAAATACTTCTCTGCTTCGCTCCACCTTTGTGGGGACCGGGTCTTAAGCCACTATTGACCTGAACTAGCGACAATTATTTATCAAAATAACTTTTCTCTGGCTGAAAACAATAATAATTGGATGAAGTTGTTGTGTGAAAAGGACTACAGTGTAGTGCCTATACGATAGATGTGCATAAGGGTTGAAGTGGATGGAACGGAGGGTGCTCATCGTCCAGAGCAAAAATCACACGTTTTCATTGCAATTTCAACCAAAATCAAAATCAATCAAAATCAAAAGTATTTATTCAGTTTAGACCACAAGTGGCACTTATGAACGTCAACTCTTAAGGTTCGGCCAAACCAACGCGATCAACCGGCGTGCAGATGGCCATCGGGCCATCAATGCATTTAGGTCTGGTCGCCATCGCTGCACGCCGGCTGATCGCGGTGTGATCGCGTTGGTTTGTCCGAACCCTTAGGCTCAACGTATTTAAAGTGTACGCATTTTTTCCTCTTGTTGTACACTTATAGGCAATTTAGCAGGCTAATGGTAGTTTATAGATGAAAATTGATTAAAATATTATGCAAATATCGTCTGATCGTATTAAAAATTCTGCCGGCCACTGAGGAAGGTTGTGTACAGACAACGTTGCAGCATCAAGTTATGCACGTTATTGTCATATTTACCATTTTAATAGGTGTGATTTCGCAAACTTAAATTGTATAGTCGGATGTGCTGTACAATGGACTTAAAGAAAACACATTTGCTGGACAGTGGACATGACGTAACAAGTAACGGTGTTAACAAAAAACAGCATCAACAAAATTCAATTTTTCACGTTCCAATGGAATCACGGATATTTCAACGGGCTTTTTAAAAAACTAATATGATCTGACAGACGAGGCCAGCACTGAAAAGTTTGAAAAAGCCGGAGGCTGTGATGGGGTTAAGGAAATTGGTTTAGTATTTGTACCTCCCCGAAATCACATAACTGAATGGACGGGACAAGGACATTTCGGTCGCACGGAATCGATAAGGCCTAACTGACGTGAGGGTTATTTGGGAATTCATGTTTTATTCAATTTCAGAAGTGTTGTCAACACTGAAACATTCCCACTAAGAATGGAGAGCATTTTCATAAATTAAAAAATAATCCTTTCTTGAATTTAAGGTTTAACGTGAAAAACTAAGGCTTAAAAATGTACCGATCATTTCAAAATGGTTATTTGAATTTTTATTATCATACTTTTGAAGTTGCAAAAAAAATTGGGAAATTATTTTTCTATTACTGGTCTCCCTGGCCAATAATACATGGGTTACAAACCTTTTTTATGAAAATCCTTTTGTTAATAAAATCTTAGCTTCATAAAATAATCAACTTAACAAGATGCCAATTTTATAATCCAAGTTGATTATGATGACGTTAATGATGATTGATGATCAATACATATTTTCGTTTATGATAATATGTTGTTTTACTACTTTAAAAACACGTTTTTTTCTATTTAATCTCTAAAATGTAAATAATAATTAGTTTTCATTGAATTCACAATACAAAAAATAGTTCATTCTTGTAAATTGTACTTGATGAAATTTCATTTCATATTATTTATTAATAATTCATAGCAAAAAAGGCTTATTACATCTGAATTGTCAAAAAATGACAGCTGTCAGAATTCCGTCGAATTAAAAATCGGACTATAGAATATTATGTTTTGAATAAGCAGTATTGACTCTTCACTGTCGAATTATGATGTTGACGTGTAAGTTTGTGCAATTACAGCAACTTAAAGATTAACACATTTGAGAACAAGTAGGTAAAATAAAAATCAAAGTCAGAATAAGATAGTCCTAAGATATATGAAAGTATGTATCTAATCCCCATTTGTTTGTATTTAATTTTGTGTCTAGTTGGTTGTCCCAAATAATATGAATAAAATAAATAGGTATTAGTTAGGTAGTTTATTATGGTGTGCGCGTATGATGTGCTTATTATGGGGCATTTTATTGAGCTGTGCCATTGAGCTGTGCCACTTTACATGAGTTAAATGTTTTTTTATCGAGGCTATAAAAGTTTCTAAACTGGATTCAATCTCAAGCACAGATAAAGGCTTAATTGTTTTGTATTTAAAATCTAAACGAAAAAGTAAAAGTAAATTGTTTTTTAAGGCCCAGTTGATTTAGTAGCTGCGAGTGAAAAGGAAATTAGAGTCTATAAAGTTTGTAATTATACGAGCTTTTAAAATTATATCCGAGACGTTATCAGGCGTGTGGGAGCGGGTGGGTGGAGGGGATGTTTTTCCCCTTTCTTGCAGAATAACAAAACATACTGGGTGTCCCAAAAAGTAGTGTTAATTCGAAGCCCAGAGGTAGCATCATTTATGACTTTTGGACTGTGTATTAAGGATTTCTTAGCCCTATAAATCTGCATTCACAGCTAAAAATCGAAATGATCCTCATCGGGGCTTAAGTTTATTTCGCAAATAAAGTACGAGGGCGGCACTGAAAATTTCGGGAATCAAGGAAGTGAAACAACATTACTATTTAAAAATGTATTTATTGCTTTTTAAAGTATTCTCCGCGAAATTTGACACATTTTTCCATACACGAAACCAATAATTGAAGCAACCATTGCATNCGCGGCGCAGCGAGTGCGTGGCGGCGGGCGGGCGGCGCGCGCTGCTGGCGCTGGACGCGGACGAGGCGGAGTGCCACGCCAGCGCGCTGTCCAGCGACGCGCGTGCGCCGGCGCCGCCCGCCTTCTTCTGGATCGTGCTTCTTCATTCTGTCAGTTAGTGACCGGTTTCGAGTGGCGTGCGGTGGTAGAGTTCACAACTTCAGCTATAAAGTGAATGTTAGGTACCTATGTTTTACGTGAGTGATCTGACAAGATTTTACGAATATTACTGTTTTGCCGGTCTCTTGAAAAGATTTGCCAAGTCTTAGTGTAAAAAATGTATTTACTTTAAAGAAATTGTGTTTTTAAATTTAAAATAAACATGATTATTAATGGAATATGAAATAGGTTTTTTTAAATTTGTTACCTGCCTGCAAACGACATCAATAATAATGTTGATTGGAACTTACAACATTAGTGTATTCTTATGTTCTGCAATATTGTAAAGATTTATTGATGGTGCTTGTGCCCTGTTTCGTCCAATACACTGTCCATTGTTTTTATCACTGTTATTAAGTTCAAGGTTTCAACTTTCTGTATCAAAATAGGTATAAAACAACGAATTATAAGTTATTAATTTTAAATTACAAAAGCAGGACAAGCGATATTCCTTGTGTTCTAAATTCTCTCATCAGATATTTGTAAATGGTTGTAAATAATAAATACCTGCGTACTTTACAATACCTATTTGAGAATGTGATGTGAGGCAGTATTGACATTAAATAAATATTTTTTATAAATACAAAATGTTTATTCATTTTCATTATTTGGTATTGATCACTCAACAACCGTATACATACAGGTAAATCTTTGCTTGCGAGATGGCCTCTATTACAAGCTTTTTTTATTTATGGTGTCATGTAAATCTCTAATTGGGTACTTGACGCGTTGGTGAGTAAATATATATAATAAATATGTATGCTTATCGTTTAAAATCGATAAAATTTCATCGTGGCGCATATTCTATAGCCATACGAGGTACGCTTAACAAGGTGCGATTGCGGTCAAATAAAATGCCTTGTCATGAAAAAAAACAACAATACCTACATACGTACGACTTGTAGGTAAAAAATACAAGATAAAAGTGTACTCGTAGCACTAGCCGTTGCTACGCTGCTACGTACGTACGTAGCTACGATATTACGCCGTAGCTACAGCTGCCATGAGAAAAGTTGGAGACGTCTTGTGCTGCTTCTGTAAGTGTGTACGCGCTCAAATCTAATTTCAACTTACAACCACCCCGAGTGGCACCCCTTGTGCGCGAACTTCCACAGGGATACAGACATTAATTACAAATTTTGAAGACGCTCCACCAGATATACATGCGTAATGTTTTCATTTATCCGGTTTAACTTATAATGACAAAGTTGACAGTGTTGACACAATGTGTAATAAATTATTTAGATAAGGTTTGTAGTACATCTATATATATAAAAGAAAGTCGTGTTAGTTACTTCGCTTATAACTCAAGAACGGCTGAACCGATTTAGCTGAAAATTGTCAGGGAGGTAGTTTAGAGCCAGGAGAAGGACATAGGATACTTTTTATCCCGTTCGAAATTTAAAAAAAAAGTCTGCTTATTTATTGCCATTAAGGCGGAACAAAGTTCGCCGGGTCAGCTAGTAATGTATATAATTCAAATCAGCTTTGAAGTATGTAAATTGAATTATTACTTAGATTATACCATTATTAGAAACTTCTTTTAGTCCGCGAATTCAGCCGCGTGAGATTCAGTATGTCACAGATCATAAATAACGCCTTGTTATTCTTATGCATAAATAATAATGCTTATTGTAAAGTTTTATCAAAATTCGTTCAGTCCTTACATTGTATTAAGTAGCATAGGATGCGATAAACATTTATCAAAATATTTACCTGTCAGTTTCAACTCGTACTAGCTACAGCTACTAGTAGTTACTTATCATAATAAGTCGATTGTTTTTTATGCAAATTATGCGGGATTAAGTCATTTTCAGTATTAATTAACAGATTGTTTAAGAGTCTTGGCGTACCTAGATAAAGAAGTTTTAATTAACTTTATCGAAGTCCTGACCACGCCACCAGACAAAAGGTTAACAATTTTTAAGTTCTCAAGTAATAACTAAACGATCTCTCCAATTTTCATCTTTGCGCTTTAACTCTACTTTTTTTTATTTTGTTCGGAGAACATACAGTGAAACAATGACTGTGGCTGAATTATGATTGTTATTATTAGTAAAACTGGTTATTTGTTCATTTCAATTTAATGAGCTGGATTTGAATAATACGATTACTCTCTATTCATACCCGAGTTAGATTGCATTATGGAGCGATGCCTGTCAGCCTCCTTCTGTTATGACCCTGAATTTATAACGCGGCTATACCAAATATGGTGCATGTTTTAGGGTGATCGCGTTGCAAGACACGTTCTAAAAGGCGGATCAATCCGGGTCAATCCCAGATCAATCCGGACATGTAGCGCAGCATTCAGCGGTTCGTGCACTGCGAGCTAAGCAGCCGTCTCGGCATCGTGTGGGGTTTCTATATTCCATGGTCCATACACAGGTACAAGCTAACTTTCGAAGTCGAGGTACACCATGATAGGACTTACTTACTTATATCCCTGAATTACTCATACTATACGAGTACATAGTCTTGTAGTTAGTGACTAAGTGTAATGAATTGAGTTGCAAATATGAGTAATTACCTATTTACATTGTCAATAAATTCTGGTTTTGAATACGCAACCACTTGTATAGTGTGAAGTGCTAACCAAAGGGCAGTCCGGGCGCGTGCTGCAGGCTCCGCGGCCGCTGCCCTTTTGCAAATGTTAATGAAGCCTTGTGGCATTTGCTGACGATCCACATCGGACGCAATCTATAATGACAATGTGCTTCGAACGTGAGGACAGTTACGCGGTATACCGTTGTTCGATATTGCGAATGAATTTAAACTATAAGAAAAATCAAAAGAAATTATTTAAAGTGCTGCAGAATATAGACAAAAGTAAATTTTACAATTATAATATGTACCTACTCTAACTAATTGTCATAATTTAATGCAATGGTGGTAATATTATTTGATGCATAATAATAAATTTTATTTCTGTAGGTCAGGTCAGGTGTAGTGTAACCGTGTCGTTTCGCCAGGAAGCAACAAGTCTTGTGGGGCAACGTCTGGGGCCCGGCGTCCGGCGCGCCGCGACTGCCCGCGCGACCCGGAACTTGCGTGCGGCTCACATACATTAATCTGGCCTGTCGGACGGCATATGTATTAATCGTCTCGTAACTTGAAACAAAGAAATATATTTTAGAATTTTTATGCACTAATTATCACTCTCACAACAAAAACAAGTTCACAGTTTAAGATGCTTTGAAGATCGACACCTATAAACACTAATAAATAGGTATCACTCGCGTAGTTAAGGTGGGACGGGACTCGAACCAGGCAGTCTGCTGCTAAGCGCCACCAGGCCACCAGCTCTCATTCAATATTGCGAGGCCGCGCCGGCCTCTAATCACGTTTACCGATTCTGTTATAATAAAAAATGAAATATCAATTCAACGTGTGTCAGGCGAGGCTATCTACGTTGTTTGTGGTGGGAGAGAGTTGGTGGATCCATTGACTGCTTGTTCTGTGATTTCTTGCATTTTACAAAAGTAAACAATACAAAAAGCTGTTTATACGTACGAGACAACTCTTACCAGCTGTTATAGAGTTTATGCGCTAATTTGGGAGTATGTTAAAAAAGTAAACTTGAGTAGGTAAGTACTTATAGCTTATAGATACATATGACAGAGTTTACAAACATCTTAAAACGAAATGATAAAAGGAATGGCTTTTAATTTGTACGAGTATCTCATATTATACTTAAGTCAAATACGGGAGAGATCTCCATAAATGCAAAAGTATCGTTTGATGAAAGTTTACATAAAGTTTAGTCACAATTTGAAATGCAAACTGAAATTCTCGGCGCTGTAGGTTTGTACGTAACAAAAATTTCACATTTGGTATTCACTAAGCTCGTTATGCAATCACGTTTCAACTAGTGCGGGGCAGAAGGCACTGCGCCCACACTGGCGGCCGGCCAGGCCAGGCCAGGGAAACAACCATCAATGTTAAAGCCAAAATCTTTGTGTATGTATCTATCTACATCCACTTGTCTCGATCTTTACCTTACGCCAACAGTTATGTAAACGTCAAAATGACGAGACCACACCAGATTTTACTATACTAAGTATTTCATGTGAAATATGTATCTAGATCCAAACCATTTCACTACTAAGAAAGTGGTTCCGCTATAATTTTGAGGGTCCGCAATATAATACAACACAATGAGATTGATATAGACACAAAATTCAGAAATCACAATATCAATTTACACAGCAATAAAACTTTACGTTACTTAGATGTAATTTTTATAGCCTGTTGAATGTGTCCCTCATAATAATGAAGCCGGTTCTGTCATAGTAAGTATAACTGATTGCATAGAGATGAGAAATACCTAAATATGCAAGTTCCAGCCTAATTAGTCGAAACGGCCGTAATTAGTCGCTGGCGCGCGGCCAGGGCTGGGCGGCGAGCGCCGGGCGGGCGGCGAGCGCCGGGCGGCCGCGTCGGGGTGATTGCTGCGCGGGCGTCGCTCATGTTGATCTTTGCGAGGCAATAATAAGTATAAGACCTACAGCCCGTATTCACAAATATTACTATGAGGTCTCACAGTGCGCGTGGACGCACAGGGTGACACAAGAACCAATCACAAAGCTCTATTCAATGCTGTGCGTTCGATTTACTGCTTCACTTAAGCAAGCATCGTTTGCGAGTTCGTGTTGAACACGTCGAATTTATTTTTTATTTTATTTTATTTTTTTCGGAATACCTACCTACCAAGAGCAACCAATAAGATAATGAAAACTTAAATTATCTACTTAGCTATTTAAAGGTAATCGCATATGAAAGTCTAGATGCAAATAGATCAAAGAGCTGTCAAAGAGCAGACGATTATGGAACTTACAAATAATAATAATAAATAAGTTTATTTTCTCATCACAATATCATGTGTGTGTACAAAAGTGTATTTGGTACAACTAGATTATATCATTAAATTACAACTAAGATTGTGAAAGACTGGTGTCTAATGTAGGCAAAGATTGCCTGTGACTTAGAGCACCAAATAAAAGTTGTTGTAGCGACTGTTTGTACACATTACGTTGGTGGATGAACAACTTCCAGGTGAAGTTAGACTGATTTGTCTACTGACCAAGTGACTACCTATGATGTTATGATTTTCAAAGCTTTGAGCTTGAAGGGTGGCACAGAAACGAGCATAAATTCATAATGTAAATTGAGCAAAGTTGCGAGTTCAGGAGCGACGCCAAACAACCTCCAAGACTGCTCCGAAGTGTGCGTTGCATCTGCTGCTTTGAACTGACCAGGGAATTACAAGCAAGATCAATTTTTGTGTTGTTAGACTATTTGATTAAACCTTCTGTAAAACGTGTCAGTAACTATTCTATAATAAAATCTCGTTCTTTCTTACAAATCCGCAACTTGTAGCACGTGTCTCATCATAATCCCCGGAGATTATTTAATATTTATTATTTACTTTTGATTTTTATGGCAATTATTATAATACACAAAAAAGCTCAGCAATGTCGGTCTGAATCGAATGTTTCACAGATACTCTAGGAGAGACAGGTCAGCGGGTGAATTTAACTATGTAACATTGTAAGTAGTAATATGGTACATACTCGTAACATTTCAGTCTGTTGGCCCATCTATTGCGCCGCTGTCACCCGCGTCCTCTACCTGCATCATCTTTCATCCGGTAACCAACTTGAAAAATCAAATGAAAGTTTGGAGACTTTGTATAGTGAAAGTTACACAGTTTCTGTCTGTAGCAAAAAGTGCGTATCTATCGTAACAAAAATAAGATGTAATGTATATGACGATGTATATTAATTTGTCGAATAGCGCACATTGACATGATTTATCAGCAACGTAAGCATTCAGTCGGCGTCTACAGGACCATCCGAGCGAGGGCTGGGGCTGGCGCGCGGCCAGCGCGGCCGCGGCGTGTGCGATGCAAATGTTAAACGACTGCGGGCGCGCCCAGCCGCCCACCTGCATGCGGCCCAGGCCATCAAATGCATTCTGAATGCAATATTGTCGTCTGCCAGAGCAAACACGAATATCAAGAACGTTATGTACCTATTTATAAAATACTTAATACAAAAAAAGAAAATTTATCTGGAGCGAGAAATATTTTTAATTTCATAAATAGGGTACAGGGTAGTGTCAGTTGTGACGTCGGTGGTGGTTGTCATCAGCGGGTCGAGGCAAAGAACCTGGTCGCGCAAGTCGCTGCAGCCGCCCTCGCCGCGCCCCTCGCGGCCGCGGGGCTGCGCGCGCACCGTGAGCGCGGCGCGCACGTGCCGGGGGAACAGGCGCGCGCGCCGGGCCTCGCGCCACGCCTCGTGCGCCGCGCGCCCCGCGCTCGGGAACGCGCGCGTCCGGAGCACGCGCGGAGCCGAGCTCGCCACCATGTCTACGAATCCACCTGAAAAGTTACCAAACACGGATGCGAGCGAGTGACTCCACCTGCAATCCTCGAAGAAGCAGAAGAATGAAGACTTTGCAGAAATCTTCCGCCACGTGTTCAGGCTTAACGCCAACCCGTTATCGTACGGCGGCGACCACGCATCTATCGTCAGGAGGTCGTATTCGGGCGCCTGTGTGTACGGGCCGCCGAAAGCTAGCACCTGCACACTCGGGAAGTAAGGCAGCACGCGGTGCGAGAGTTTCAACATGTGCAGCAAATCCGGCAAAACGTAGCTGTCCTCCTCCAAAAAGATGGTCAAGCATTTGTCCGATCTCCACTCGCTTTCGAACACATAGTTGGCAGTCCACCACCAGTGCAGCTTGGGCTGGATGCGGCGCGCGTCACGCACGAAGCAGGGCTCTCGCGTCGCGGGACTCGCGGTCAACGACGCATTGCAGTCGTCAGGGTCTACGCCGGGGAATGTATTCGGATACAATTGCAAGGAGTAGGGATAAAAATATTGCAGAACACGGCAGAAGTGAATGCTTCTTACGAGGGTGTTAATTTCTTCATCGAAGTAGCGGTGGGAGAATATGAGTAGCACCCGATCGATGAAGCGCACCTGTCCCAGAGATATGATGAGGTGCTGCAGGCGCTCGACGTCCCTGTGCGCGAGCACCACGACGACGGCGTCTGTGGGCGCGCGCGCGTTCCAGTTCACCACATCGGCCTGCGCATTTAATCGCTCCACTTGGAGGATTAAATTCTTGAGATTGTCTTCGCTTAACTTCTTCTCTGCAATCTCGTAGTCTTCTGGAAACTGCAGATACCTGCGCAGGTGCCGAGGGACGTAGCAGGGGTCCTCGGCGACCCAGCACAGCCACAGCCCCGTCAGGAGACATAAACAGAATATTAAGTTTGTCACCCGTATGCGACGAGGTTTAGTTGGGAATCTTTTTAATTTAAAAAGTATATCAGTGAAAATATGCATAACAAATTAAAATTAAAAGTTTAAAACCTTCATCTGAGTTATTTAGCTGTCAGCCAGATGCATTCAAATTGACATCGATATGTCAATAAAGTATGATTGTTGACACTTGACACCAAAGAATCTTGACACCCTGTTGAAAACACAATGAAATCCGAAGGCCGTGCCGCGAAGGTGCGTTTCTCAAAGACAAAGATGTGCAAAAACTTTTTCTGTTTTTTATTTTATGGCTGATGACGTGTTTAATGTCTGGATAAGGTTAAGTTTTTTAACTTCAGTTTATGTAAATACCTTAAAACAACCTTAAAAACGTAGATTTAATAGGTATCTAATGTATTTTTTTAAAAAAATAAAATTTATAGTTATTATTAGTAACTACCATAAACATAAAATTACAATAGAGGCATCTTTTTTCACCCTTTCGACCGCGACCGCGCTCTTTGAATCTTATAAATTCTTATAATAAATAAACCAGTATAATTATAAATGTTAAGTAGGTACAAAACATATCCGCATGGATGGCTTTAACTAGCTGGCGGAACAAACATGAGAACTCTCCACGGAGCCATAACAAAGTTTTGAAACAACGAAGACAAAGCGCGGCGCCGGAGACGCGCGGAGCAACACCTCGCACTCGTAATTGGCAGCTTAATTAATTTGTTTGAGAATTAATTAGCGTGTCCCAACTCCCGCGCTGCGCGGCTTTTGCATTCCAATCGGTGTTTAAGATCCCTCATGAATTGATATCTTCAAGTTTCTTAATTCTCATCGAGCACAATGTCAGCAAATACATTACGTCATAGTAAACTTTACCAGAACGTATGCACAAATAGTGTTACCACAAGTTAATGTAGCTGCAAGTGTACACGTGCAAGTGTATGGCTAATGTGTTGCTCGATAGCCAGTTATTACACGAGCGAGGTGCTCCAGTAGAAGATGTATGTAGTTATTTCCTTTGCCGACTGCTGCAGCAGAGGAAATAGCCACATATTTTGTCAACGAAATGTGGCGCGGAGCCGGAGCCACCTAGCGGCGTGTAACTGCGTGTCACACTATACTTAAGGAAGACTACAAACGATGTTGCGGTGACGCAATCAGTTTACTTAATATAAGCGAGTTCCTAACAACCCCAACTTGCTCACTACGCTATCAATATTAGTGTACCTAATTAAGATATCAAGAATTCATTACATTGAAATCTGATTATGCTTAATTGGTTAGCTCCCCGAAAATAAAGAGGCCGAGCCAGCCACGCACCGCCCCGAACTTAATGACGATACGCTCCACCGAATTTAAATTAACGAGAAGCGTATGCAATTCTACTGTATAAAATTATATTATTAAAAGCCATTACCAATGCCATTTTAATTCCATCTGCACGAGGCACAAAAGAATTTAATTTTTATCTGTTCCTGCATTAAAAGTAAATAGTAGTCCACTCTCAACGGCAGGTGCGCTTCGTATAAACAAAATATGTCGACCAATTTTAAGTGATGATCACAATATTAACTGAAAGAAGGTACAGTTTGTAAGACATTAAACGTTAAATTATTTTAAAATCTATTATTTGGTAGTTTATTTTACATGTCAAAGTAAGTAATGTAGGTATGTATGTAGGTATACCATAATCTTAGAATATAGAGTCGGAAACAGATGAGAATTTATATTCTTACTCAGTCCAGTGATGTTTGCTTTGCTTTCTTGCATAATTTATGTTACAGTCAAAACTCATAACCGGTCAAAACTGGTTAAAACGAACCATGAAAACTAATCGTGTTTCTAGGTAATGAATGAATGTTCATTTTGAGAACTTATTAAAAGTCAAATTTCAAATTCAAATATTGTATTAGATCAGACTACAATTGGTTTATGAGTTTAATATTTTTAAGATTGTTTTGTGGATTCTAAAGTTCTAGAGTTAAATACCCAATTGCTTTAATCTACAAAATCAAGAAGCTCTTATAGAACACACTTTGATCTTAGCCAAAAGGCCGAGCTGTAATAGAATTATGGTAATAACATTGAACAAACAAGTGAGCATCGCGTCACGCGCGTCGCGGCAACTTTTTTAATATTCGCGGCGCGCGATAAATCAGCGGCCGCGGCGGCCTCAGCTCGCACCTGCCTTCCTGCACATTTGCGAATGGCACGAGTATACGCCGGCCCACCATTCGTCGGTTATTATTTCGCTGAGCCAGCATAAATTTTCCCATTTTTTGGGCCGTGAAGTAAAAAGAGTGTGAATTATGTCCTTTTTGACCGACCACTGCTAAGTCAAAAAGAAGGTTGTGATATCAGATATTTTTTTCGATCAAGGTTTTTTGAACGGTAGAAAATAAGTATTTATTTTCTACCGTTCAAAAAACCACCTTTTTTACGTCGAGAAATTAGAGCCGCGAGTTGGAAATTCATTCGCAAGCGAGCCACTCCGTCTTCGAGGGGACCTCCAATCTTCAGTCCTATCACCTCCAGTTATTTAGAGGTTTTCTTTGTTAGAACAGATGCTTTTCCTTTTGAGGTACGGAACCCTAAAATTAGTTCACTCAAATCACTTTACATCCACTATTCAATTTTATTACTTAGATAAAAAACACATAGTAAAAAATTAGTTATAGGACTTGGGCTTGCATCAAGTTACTAAACCTTAGCGATTTTTGAGAGATGTTTATTTACTTGAGTAAAATAAATATTTTAGTTAACAACTTGTTTCATACAAGTATACGAATGACGCTAATAAAATACCTACATAAACCTGATGACGGTATTTCAATTATAGATAGGTACGGAAAAGGCATTATCAGCAATGAAAATTAAGTTGTTATTAATGTAAACGCTGTAAAATTGCAGGAGTTCATTAGAGCGGCACAAAGGACATAAATTAAAATTTTATAGCTCATTTTGAGGCCCATCGAAGCATGCATTATTTTCCACAGCGCGCCACGCCACAGCGCAACGAAAAGAAGCACTCTCGAAAGTGGAAATGTGACTGTTTCAAATTCAATTGGCAACCTAGCACCTTATTATTAAGAATGAAACTCACAAACACATTTACTTTTTACAACTAGGCTTTCAAAAAGCGCTTTTACACGTCCTAAATATAGCTTGCCCTACCACCACTTCGGGACAACAGCGGCTTGTGCTGAGAAGAAGTGGTGGAGAGGCCACAGGCTGATTAAGAGTAGGTACGAACTCAGTGATTTGGTTCCAAATTGAAATCAAAAAACAGTTCTTCGGAAATTGTGGTGTCGGTAACCACATTACACAACAGTAGAGACATCGCAGTTATGGATGCAATTGAGTTTCGTGCTCAGCTCATTGAGCATTTCGCAGCTAGTGGCCAGCATCTCGACATTTGTCAATTTCATTAAATTTTACTTACCAGACAGTATAAAAAAGACCAGAAGCCTTTGTGCACTTAATTTATTGAGAATATGCAGTCAAAGTAGAGCCAAGGGGCAGCCCGCTTTCGCCACCAACTTAGTACCTTGTTCTAAAACAAATAATATCTATGCTTTCAAAGCCTGCACGAGTTTGTAAATTTAATTGTCTCCAGTAACTGACACTGGTGCCTAGAGACTTATTTAACAAGACACTGTACGTAATTTACACAGTAGCCATACTAGCCATGTAGGATGATGATATTATTGTGCACAAGAAATTTGATTACGCCTGCGCTGCCCGTATCTAGGAAATTGTAAAGCACTACTTTAGAATTTTTCTAGTGTTTCTTTTTTCTGTTTTTAGCAATTAGCTTGATATGACTGTCTCCATACACCATAACGCCAGAAGGGCCTATACAACTAGTGTGTACAGTTTACTAACCAGTTCTATAATGGCTGTTACAGCGTGAAATCGATCAGCAACCAACAGTGATTCGCAAATTAACCGTTTCGCTTCGATGGAGTCTCGGGCTCGCGGCCATCCCGATTTATTTGCGAGGAGCGGCGCGCTATGCACTGGACGATTTACTCTTCATTCGCATAGACTGCAGTACACATAGAAGCACCTTAAGGCGATTAGTGTCCTCAATCCGCGCCAATTGGGCATTTTGTAAAGCCTACTCCTCTTTTACTGCTGGACAGAAATAGTTGAAAAAAATTTATGTTATACAACAGTTCAAGGACTACATTTGTGACGTTTGAATTTTCGCTACGTCTCTTTGTTTTGGATTAAAAAAATAAATACGGGACATCGATTTTTTACTTAAATTCCCTACTCCTCCAAAACGGCTATGTTAATTTCAAAGATTTTTGCACGAATAGATTGGGAATTCTTTAATCTTTAAATGACACGTTGCGTTTTTCAATCGAACATTACTTTCATTCATAAATTTTACTTTTTATAAATTCCGAACGTTTTGCTGTTGAGGGGGCCTTCGCGGGGTGCGGGCGGCAGTCGGCCGCTGGCCTTCAGACGGGGAGGTTGTGTCACTCGCTACAAACTGACATTAGCGATCAAAATGAATTTTTTCTTTGGCTATGTTGCACCACCTGACGTGACCTAACTTTGACCGAAGCTTTGGCGATAACCGGTGTTTTTTGTATGGAGTTAGACAGACTTTTGACGCCTGTCAAAGTTGAAGTAAGATGGTGCAACCCAGCTTTTGTTCGACAATAGATTTTATGTCAGAATTGTTCATAGAGTACGTGCAGTCAGACAATACAATTGAATTATGACGCGCTCAGACGCTATTTTCTACCTGAATAGAATCTATTAGTGTAAAAAAACTATAATTGACTCCAAAACAACTGCACTAGATAAATACAAGTAGAAAAATTATTACGTTATTTATTTACTAGGCCTTTGCAATCAGTATCCAAATTAGGAGCTAGTCAGAATCTGTAACTTAATCGATTTACGTGAAGAAAACAATTTATATTTTTCATACTTATTAGAATTAGATTTTAAATTAATCGAATAATTACAGTATTATATTGAGTTGAAATGTCGCGTGACGTCACATTTGAGTAAAAAAAGTTCTACTCAAGCGTGGCGTATCGCGCCATTTCAACTCGATGTAGCACTGTCATTATCTAATTATGAAAGAAAATAAAAAATAAGAGTCTAATATTTTCTAATTATCTGTCTGGCGGACAAATAATTGAAATTTTGTCATCTAGCCTAGTTGTCGTCAGGAAGTTGGTCTAACTAATTCAACTTGCAACAGATTCAGCTTGCAAGATTCCACCCGAACAAACATTTCTGTAATTACCTACATACATCATAAATTGCAAGCTAAATAAAAGCTTGTAATAAAGTCGGGTTTGTTCAAATTTCGAGAACGACTGAACCGACAAAAGCATTAGAAAATTTACGAAAAATAAAATAAAAATTTATCCCGTACAAAATGTTCATGGATTTTGATTTTGATTTTGGATTTTGTTCATGCGCCTGAGTTAAATGACACCGACATCAAGGTTCATCAATTTCAGTTTAAAATAATAGGCAGTAATGTATGAAGAAAGAGCTTCTATTCTGTATCTACCTATGCCCGTGTATTTTTGATCGGTGTCAAATCGGAGTTTTTGGTGCGGGGTACGCGGGTGTTGCTCGCGGCGTGAAGGTCAAACGCCCAAGGTCATTGAGGACTCTAATCGCCTTAAGCGTACATTTAAGCACCATTTCTTAGTGTAGTACATTAAAATCGTGTCATTGCTGTGATAAATAAGCAAGTTCATTTTTTTGCGAATTTCGAAAGTGAATGCTGTTGAGGCTTGTGTTATGAAGAGGGAAGAAGGCACAGACAGCGTGTGCGCGGCGTCTGCGGAGCGGCGGTCTGCGGGAGCCAGCGCGTGTCGTCACGCCGTTTGTTACAGTTTGCGCCGCGTCGGCGCGCTCCGCTTACTGAACGTTTTATCTTGTTTTGTTTCGTCAAACAGCCATGATGGACTCTGCCTTTAAAGCGATTTTGTCATTTTTCTTTGAGTGTACATCGGTTACGTGGTAAAAGGATGAAATTCAAAAGTTAAACAATACAATACAATATTAATTATTATATTTGGACCCAAAAAACACTACTTATTCTATTGTACTGTTATCAAGTTCCTAAGTCGTTACGTGCCCAACGAGTTTGCTTGTTGCTACATCATACCCTTGAAAGACGAATTTGTCTGTAGACTGCGCCTCGCTCTTACGGGGAGCTTGAAAGCTCGTGCAGCGGGCCCACTCGCGATAAAATAACAATTAGGAGCCGTGTGCACCCCCGCTTCCTGCCTGCGCCGGGGGATTGTAGGGAGGTAGCACTCAATCAAAGTAACACTGTTCAATCAAGGCAACAACAAGGCCGCGTAAAAATATGTTTGATAGAAGTAAGAATGGTGCGTTCTTGTTTAGAAATATTGTCGAAGTCATTTTATTTTGTTCGGAAAACATACAGTGAAACAATAACAGACTAATAACCACTGCTTTTTTCTCTCGTATTTCATGCCAGGTTAAAAACTTTAATCTGGTTCACACTATTGGGCTTTTGTCGCTTTAGTGATTTGGATACGTCACACGAACCCGCCGGTCCTGGGACGCGCCTGAGTAAGTAGTCGAGCTGGCAGTTTGCTCTGCACAGTCAATACCGCCAGCTCTCTAAGATTCTTCCACTCACTATCAGGTCATAGAGAGAAACAGCTATAGTATATAGTAGCGAAAGTTTTAGCAAATAGCCCGGCTTACATCGCGACACGTGATGTTAAGTGAGATGCAGTCTATAATGATACATAATAATAACATTAAGCAAGTAACAGCTTAGTAAGTACGTTTAATTACACCTTAGATTTTCATTGCTAAAGTTTGTTATTTGATCAACTCATTTTGTGTCGATTATTTTCGCTGAACGACTGAGCACAGACCTCTGTCCCAGTGGCAAGCAATAAGTATGACATAGTGCGGCGGGAACGGAACTATGCTGTGTCAGCAAAGCGTCCAGTCACGATGACCCTCATAGCCACCTAGTAATCTTGCTGCGAGGGATCTTGCCAATCGGTCGCTCGAGCTTATGTAGTTGACCAGGGACTCGGACCTTTGTGCCCGGATGTCAGTTACGGGGATGGGGCTCTCGATCATCGGCTGCCGAGGCTTCCAGCTCGCGCAAGCGGCCAGCGCGCCTGAGCCCCGGCGCGAGGGCGCGCGGCCGGGGCGCCCGGCCAACGGTCGCTGGTGCTGCGCCCCGCGGATCAGCCGCTCCGCCTCATTGGCCGCTAATTAAAGCGCTCTTATTTTCGCTGCGCTGTGATTGCGGCCGCCTCGTTATTGACAACCGAAGTTAACTTATTTATCGCGGTAACAACCCTCGTTTATATTTTTCCAATACACATCAATGTTGATGCTCGAGCGTTAATAACATTGTTACGTAGAAATGTGTCAATTCTCCAGCGAAATTATAGGACTGCTACACAACAGCCATTCTATTTTCATAAAAGCTCAAAGTAACCTTCCCGTTAAAAATGATTCCACATTTGTTACACATAAGTATGTACTTACTTCGTGTGTAACGAAGTCGCGATTCAGTAGAGCCCTGACATGAGAGATGCGTTGAAATTCCTGAAACGAAATTTAATAAACATGGCGCTATTTGCGTACACGATAGTAAAAATATGAAACCATTTCATCGTGTATTCAAATGCAGCGCCTCGCACGTGATCATTTAAATAAAATGTGCATAACATTTGAGGCGCGCGTTTTTCCTGCTGCAACATTTCTCTCTTTATTTTTAGCGCACGTGGAGTAGATGCGATTACGTATCATATTTTATTTTATGACGTATAATGTACCTACAACAATAATAAAATGCATTTGATTCATGACAAACATAGTGTAGTAAATTAAACTTTGAAACAATAATAAGTAGGTAAAAGTAGTCTAGTGGGTTGCCATTGTAGATTTTGTTTGTTTGACAGAACTGCCGGTTTCACAAATAAAAGTGTGTGTATAAGTATTTAAGTATGTTTATATCCGTTGTCTAGTCCCCATAGTACAAGCTTTGCTTCGTTTGGGACTAGAACCGCAGTGTAAAATGTCCAAGGATATTTATTTATTTGAAAGAATTAAATCCTAAAGGGCGTCAAGTTTAATGGAAGTTCACTAAATCACAGCGGCTTGAAAGCACAACCTCATAGTTGTTTTAAAGAAAGTTAGAGTCCTTGTTACAGAACACATAAATTGTTAAGTTTTCGAAGCTAGTATCTCAACGGTTACCGACTCGTAAGTAATATGCAAATAATTGACTTAAATGAGGACGATCAACGCCCGTAAATCACGCGCGAGGGGCGCGGGCGGTCGTCTGCGAGTCCGCGTCCGGCGCCGGCGCTCATCTGGGCGCTTCCCGCGGCCCGCCCAGGGCCCAGGGCCATCCAGGCGTGCCACCCAAATCACACCAAATAAATGCGTTAACACTACTTTGACGTATTCTCCATACTACGCAGATACATTAATTTAAGAAACTTTTGTCACGTAGTAGTAACACTTTATTGTACAATTTGTGAGCCATTTTCCCTCGCCCGTATTTCAACGCGTGTAATTATTCAAACAGTTGACTTAGCTCAAACTTGTTAAAGCTTCATACTCGTAGGGTACACAAACAACGGGCAGTGTTTAGCCGCGTCTGCCGCGTGATGGGGCGATTGTGGGAATTAATGAGGTTCGGCGCGGGAGCGCGGCCGGGCGCGCCGAATTGTGTCGGATACTTGGAACAACTAAAGTGCCTGTCAAATTCAGCAGTACTACCTTCACGAACTTTGCTGCTGTTTAAACTAGACTCCTAAATAAAATTTTTCTACCATAGAATGGTAAAAATTTTAAGCAGAATGACAAAGGTCACAGACAAATAGAATGTCAAGAGGAGAATGTATTTAAATACGTTATTATGAACGANTACGTCTTTCACTACGAGGGATATTTATTAATTGAAAGGCTTTGTTAAATGTAAAATGTAAAATTATATTGCTTCAAATAAAATAAATTACATTTCGTTTTGGTAGAAAATTCAAGACAAAAGAGAAAAGTGACAATCGATGAAAAAACGCAAAAAAGTAAAAAGTATTTTCTAACCGGTCAGGCGCGCGACCAATGAGTTTGGTATGCAACCTCAAAATTGTATTCATTACTTATAGGTCATCAAAACGGACCTGAACATTTCCGCCCGCTAAAGGACATAACTCCAGAATGTCCTTTACCTACTTAGTTAAACAAAACAAGAACCAAACAAAAATCAAATCCATACTATACAGTTCGAAGTTAAAGTAAACTATGTACACGATAAGCTTAACAAAAAAATCAAACTTCTTTGCCTTCAGCGGGCATAATAGTAATAAATACTACTAAATAGTTTATGTAGCTCATACTCTTACTTTTAACTAAAACATACTCATTGTACTTAATAAAAAAGTAATAATAAAAATTTAACTTCAACAATACAAACTTTGTGAGAATTGCTACACCAAAATATAATCAATCATAGGAATTAAAGTAATTTTAACATAAACAAACACATCATGTTTACATTTCAACTTAAAATTACAATAATTAATTATTCCGCTAATGGAAGCACACAAATTTAGGACACAGGTTTTTTGATCAAAGAATTTTGTGTGCGAACAGTAACCACTCGGGTGATCTGATCAGGGCCAGTATGTTTCTGCTCGACTCTACCCAACAACCACCCGCCAGGAGACATGCCATCTACTTTGATCAAAATCACGTCACCCAGTTTATTTGGTTACCTTCGGCATCTTCTACCCTAATATACACTGCAGCTGCATAAGCTGTTTTTGACGCATTCGGAAAACCATGTAATTGAACTTGTTTATTAGAAGTTTTTGTGTGTACCAGCGCGGGATTTTCACATTCTTTAATGCACTCAAACTATCACGGTAAGTACACGATTTGCTTAATAATTCGCTTGGCAGCTCTTCATCCCAGTCGATACCAGCCAACCATAATTTTTGAATCATTGTTTTTGCTATAATGATGCTTGGAGCCAGCCAGCTTAGCGGATCAAATAGTCTACTTATATCAGACAAAACTCTTCTTTTTGTTACAGGTTCTATTAGAGCAGCAAGATCAACCGAGTACTGAAAGGAATCAGTACGTGGATCCCAGGTAAGTCCCAAGATTTTTGTTATATTTGCATCCATTTGTATCTTGATACCTTCATCTTTATCTCTCACATCTTCCTTTATTTTATGTAGTAATTCCATACTATTACTTATCCATTTTTTGTAACTGAAAGCCACCCTTCGCTAATGTAGCTTTTATTTAGCTGTAAATAGAATAACCATCATCTACATTTTCAGTTCCTGTCATGAGGTCATCCATATAGAAATCATTCAAAATGATTTCCTTTATCCTTGGAGATTCCTGAGCTTC
>NW_021133196.1:0-606 GCF_004193835.3 Ostrinia furnacalis | reverse complement strand
GGCAAGGACATGGAGGCAGAGGCGGGGCAAGACCTAAATTTGATGTGGGCAAGACAGATTTCGCGAGGCCTTGTTCTGTGGCGACCTGAAGACGGATTTTATCCCAACTATACTATTATAAATGCGAAAGTAACTCTGTCTGTCTGTCTGTCTGTTACGCTTTCCCGCTTAAACCTCGCAACCGATTTTGATGAAATTTGACATAGAGATAGTTTGAGTCCCGGGAAAGAACATAGGATAGTTTTTATCCCGGTTTTTGAAACAGGGACGCGCGCGATAAAGTTTTTCTGTGACAGACAAAATTCCACGCGGGCGAAGCCGCGGGCGGAAAGCTAGTGAAATAATAAAAAAAAAGGGTCAAAGGTCTATACATTGACAGTTTCTGATTTCTTGATTCAGTGATTATTTTTAAAGGAATATTGCGCCAAAGAATAATGTTCGTCACTTAAAACCGTGTTGTTGCTTAATTTTGTGTCTGATTATGGCTGAATTTGTTTGGAAAAAAAATATTTTTATTTTTAACTACATTGCTTAGCTATCAAGAATTTATATTTAATAGTCAATGTTCGTATTGTGATATTGTCATCTCCACCTTGTATACATTTT
>NW_021133195.1:0-1100 GCF_004193835.3 Ostrinia furnacalis | reverse complement strand
ATGCAAGCGAAAACCGACACTAAGGTGACGAACCTTTTCATTCTGCGACTGTACATGTCTGAAAGGACCCGAAAGTAACTCTACATTCCAGTTGGACAGTTTCAGGTAAACGAAGACAATTTCAGGTCGTTTACGGTTTACGTAAGCCACTTAATGGTAGCTTAGATTAATTGATATCTTAATTAATTGCTTTGAAACCCTGTAAAGGTAGTTGACATTAAATTTTAATTCGAAGAGACGTTTTAGTTAATTTACATTGTCGAGGTCTAATGTTTTAGGAGTTGATTTTCAGATTATTTATACACAATTTGTATCCGTGACAAAATATTTGTCACGGCACGATTTTATATTAATTCACCATCGATTGGAATGCGCGATAAAAGGTGAGACAAGAGCGCATAAATATTCTTAATTGGCCAAACATCTGGGTTTCGGTCAGCGCCCCTATAATTCTCCGCTGTACAGGTGTAAATCATCAAGCTCTAAATGAAATGGGAATGAACCTATAAAATGATGCAAATGTGATACAATTAGGTTAATAGTTAATACCGCCCTGTAGAATTAGAGCAAGTTATCTTGATTGCGGATTGCAGGGAAATTTATTGTCACGCGTTTTCACCGGATATAAATAAATAGGAGTGTCTTTTATGGATCTAATTAAGCACCTAGCACACTTATCTATTGTTTCAAATGAAGTAGAAATCAATAATTAATATTAATTAGTAATTGAAAAGTTAAGTAAACGCCTGGATGGATGCACGACTCTCGTTGCTGAAATTCTTGTGGTAGGCTTTTATCCAGCTGTGAACTCTTTTGATATAAATGAAGAAGTAAATTGATCTAAAGCTGATACTAGGTGTCACCTTTTTTAATCTGATGATAAAAATTTCTAATTTGTTTTATCTTCAACTAGCTGACCCCGCGAACTTTGTTCCGCCTTAATGGCAATAAATAAGCAGACTTTTTTTAAAATTTCGAACGGGATAAAAAGTATCCTATGTCCTTTTCCTGGCTCTAAACTACCTGACAATTTTCAGCTAAATCAGTTCAGCCGTTCTTGAGTTATAAGTGGTATAACTAACACGACTTTCTTTTATATA
>NW_021133194.1:0-626 GCF_004193835.3 Ostrinia furnacalis | reverse complement strand
TTCATACCGCTCAAGTTATTAAAACAGTAAGTATGCCATCATCAATCGCTAAGTTATTTTTTGGTCGATCGTTTTATAATTCCCCATTAAGAATTACTCATTGTTTTATTCCTAAAACCAACATCTACCAGCTGACAGAGGTAAAACCTAGCATATACTGAATCCGAATGGTAAAAGCTCGAAAAAATCGTCGTATTTTCAGAAATACTTACATTTACCAACTCATGTCGGTAAATCCTAAGACTTACACTTAAATCTTAAGATTAACCGTAGTTCGAGCTTTTACAGTAACATGTACATTGAATAAAATATTTTTCTTTTTATCATCAAGCTTAGCAGTCTAATAAGTTACTATGACATTCGAGTTAATCCACATTCAGCACCATAGCCTCCCCTTCTACAAGGCCCTCTACAAATGTCAAAACGTCACTTAACCCTTTTAGCACCAGTTCTTTTGTTTTTGAGAAGATGTACCCAAATTTTTATATCAATTTAATTATAGTCCAGTCGTTTGGTACAAATTAACGTGGTTACCTGGAAAGTGTTCCGGGAGTTTTGAAAATTAGTGATTAAAATAGATTTCGCTATGTTCTCTGTTAGTTAAGTGTGATTGCCGCGCTCGTTGC
>NW_021133193.1:0-35328 GCF_004193835.3 Ostrinia furnacalis | reverse complement strand
TCCTCTTACCACTTCAGCGCTCACTAGTTGACACCACTATCGAGTGACAGAACCTTACTCTACTGTGGCGCCGAACGTTGAGGGTAAATACGATAGCCCTGATTATGACAAACTGACAAATATTTGATCAAATCCGAGAGTGGGACGTGTTTAAGCGTCCCGGTAAGGGATGTAAAGTAGTGGATTAAACCTTTGACTTTGACTCTATAGTGACGCCCGCCCACTGATGAGGGCAAATACGAGAAGCTGTGGCAAAATTTTGATAATTTTGAATGTATGTGACTCACCGAACTGCATGGTGCGCATGAGCTCGATGTAGCGCGCCTCGCGCGAGGCGCCGCTGAGCGCGCGCGCCGCCAGCGCCTCGCCCGCGCCCGCCGCGCCCGCGCCGCCCTCCGCGCGCCACACCAGCGCAGACGTCGCCTGGACATGACACGCGTAAAGCATAACAATAAGAATGTCTTTATTCACCACAATTTAAGGTATACAAAGCAAGAGTAAACATAAAATTTATTGAGTAAGTCGTCTTTCAGGTGTTCTAGACCTAACGCAAGACACGGAAAAACTTTTATGACGCCACTATGTAGGACTAATTATAGAAATAACTGTTTTGTCATTAGAGCCTGCAAAAAGTATGACAGTGATTATGGTCACGTTGACATATTTCACGAGAGGCCTATGCGGTTCCGTGG
Source organism: Ostrinia furnacalis (assembly GCF_004193835.3). Taxonomy (NCBI): domain Eukaryota; kingdom Metazoa; phylum Arthropoda; class Insecta; order Lepidoptera; family Crambidae; genus Ostrinia; species Ostrinia furnacalis. The sequence goes on along the minus strand of NW_021133193.1, from coordinate 34,636 downwards.
CCTAATAAAGGCATAAAATGATGTGTATTAATACACCTTACAAATAAAATTTGTCCATGGTTTTAAATGTTTAAGTTAGATAATTAAGTATTGTGAATCTGTCTTTTCAATTTTAAATTACCAGTGAAAACTCATAGGCTTGTGTAAGACTTATTATTTTTATTCTACATGTATCATAATATAAGCTGTATGTTTTCCTAATAAAGAAAAAAATAATTAATTAGAATAAAGTAGCAGTAGAAGAAGTATAAAGTAGCATTGTTTTTAATACATATCCTGCGATGTACTCTTAAGAGTTAAAACCATGGTCCGTGTATGTGGTGCACTCATACCGCTCACAAGGAACCGTACTTACTTTAATAACAATAATGCCCGTTTTCACCATCAAACCCTAATGTTTAAGTGACCCTTATGAAAACAAAATTCATATAATTTGTTACCTTAGGGGTTACGTAAAAATTAGGGATTGATGGTGAAAACGGGCATAAGACACACACTGATCCATGTATTCATGCACTTGACCAATTTTTGTCTTGAAACGCTGGTAGGGTAAAAAAAATAACGAGATTTGACGATTTGTAAGAATTAATTTATTTAAAATGGTAAATAAAGATGTTTTTGGTTTTGTATTTAACAAATTATCAGTTTTATCGGAATTAATTAATTGTCGAATCGAGTCACACGATATCTTTCGATGACTTTGCGAATGCAGTACGATGATACGATTATTTTTACGTTGCGGAAATCACTAAAATTCGCTAAAATGACACTAATGACGTTTAAAAAGTGGCACGCTCGGCTTCATACAATTTTTTTCACATGCTGCATCTATCTATATCTGTGGGTAGTTCCTAAGATTAGCTCGTTCAAGTAAACAAAAAAACAAACTCTTCAGCTTTATAATATTAGTATAGAAGTATAGATTGTATGCGTACCTAAGCTTGGCGGCGTAGGAGTTGGTGGTGCGGCTCATGTTGTGCAGCAGGCGCGGCAGCGGGCGCAGCGCGGGCGCCAGCCGCCGGCTGCGCGCGCCCACCAGTGCGCGTGCGCAGCGCAGCACGCACACGTACAGAGGGATGTGCCGCGACATGTCCAACACTGTATGCAAACATTTCAATCAGTTATTTTTTGAGGACACTTTTGAAGAACACTTAGGCCCAGTTTTTTGATTCATAGTTAAATTTGTGAAATTTTGCTACTAATGGTTAAATATTAACAAAATGTTAACTAATAGTTAAAAAAATATACTAAAAGTCAAGCTAACCATTGTCAGATAAATATTTTTTTCTGATATTTAACCACTTGTCATTGGACATACTGTCAAATTTTACCTACGAATCAAAAAACTAGGCCTTACAAAAGCTAATTTAACCAATAACTAGGCATACAAATTTAATTGTTTTTGGACCTTAAGGCAAAGGGAATAACGTACAATATGTGGCGAATTAAAAGTTAACGCTATCGCTGCTTTGAGGCAGTACATTGAAACTGACCTCAAAAGACAAAGGGGTCTTAATTTTCTACCTCTCTTATTTGTTAGTAACAGTGAGCAAAATTATGTAAACCACAAAAACATCTATGCCTAAAACTTACTGAGATACCAATATTAAAAGAACTTTGAATTTACATGAATATTTCATCAACATTATCATTTCAGCCATAGGACGTCCTCTACTATGTTCAGTAATAGACGTCCTATGGGTGAAATGCCTCTCTCAGGCTGGTTTTAGTGTCACGCGGACCGTCCGGTGCGGACCCGCTCCGCACGGCCAATCTGTATAAACTTCTAAGGAGCGTTTTAGAGTAATGCGGTTCGGAGAAACCGCTCCGCTCCCTAGCAGTTCATACAAATCGCCTGTGCGGAGCGATAAAAAAAAACATAAAAAAACAAAACAACTCACCCGAGTCATTCCTAAGGTACGAGCATATCGCGGGCACCAGCGAGCTGCTGGCAATGAGGTCGATGAACTCTGCGGGCAGGTCACGTGGCTCGTCCTCTTCGGTTTCCCCCTCCCCCTCGCCCTCAGTCTCCGCGGGGGTCGATGACCGCCCGGAAGAGGACTCGTCTTCGGAGGAGTTCTCTTCGGGAGGCCACTTCTCGCCGGGGTTCATGTATGAGGCTATGACCTGTTGGAGAGAAAGATGTTTTTAATGAGGCAAAATATCTAGCCGTTAGTTTTCAAGTATGTTACGCCTCCATTGAGCGCGTTTTCCACCGCCAAAGAGGGATGAACTAGAGATGTCTAACGGAGCGGTCTTTGTTTACATAAAATAGGATTGCAAAAGTTCGGGGGAATTGATTCGATGAGAGAGCTAATTTTTACTCCATTTGCTCTCTGTCTTTTCGCCGACTTTTTGTTGGTAAAAACAGACGTATGCAAAATATTTTTCACTATGCATTTTTGTATTGCGATGTAAACGGAGTCATTAAATAATAACCGTATGTTTTCCGAACAAACGGTTAACAATAAACAAATAAAAGGCTCGCTCATCTCTCGGTGGAAAACCCGCTTTAGACACTGAACAGAGGGTTTAGTGTGAGTTCAAATCAAACGTCGTCACTAGCAAGCGCGTTAAAATATATATGAAGAATTTAGTTCTTGAAAGTTTCCGCTAGGGGCGCTGTACAATTTGTCATACATTTATGTCACTTTCTTACGCAGTCAACATCGAATGCGTTTGATGTAAACTCACACTACGCCCCCAGATGTTAACAGTTTATCGTAGTCAGTTTGAATATTTTATTGATATTCAACCTAGAGTCAAGGCAATAAAGTTCAAACCACTAGCCACTTACTTGCAAGAGCACAGTGACGTGCTCCTCTTCAGTGCGCTGGCGCACGAGTGCCTGCTCGACGTTCCACGACTGCTGCGTGGAGCCCGTGCCGAAACCCGTGCCCTTGGCCCAGTACAGCTGGCTCTTGTCTTCCGACTTGCCCGACCCGTTTGAGGCTTGGCTGTTCTGTATGAGAGAAAGTGGACAAACTTTTGAAATTCAACGCTAGAAAACTGCTTTGTTTTGTTCTGAAATGCGACGGAATTTGTAGGACACTGGCTAAAGCTATACACTTTCCCTTGGCGCTGATATTTTAAGCGTATCCCAGGATCAGCTTTCAAAGTGATATCTAAATGCCTGTGCGGCTCGTTACATTCCTAAATTCGACTTTCAGACTGTACAGTCAAAAACAATAAAGAAAAGAATCAGCTCTTATGTTACTGTCGTATGTATTACTTTTCAAGGCGAGTGTGAATAGGCACTTACAGGGCAGATAATGTAGCATCCTAAACTGCATCTTACTTAACACCAGGTGCAATTGCGGTCAACCTGCCATTGTCTACACTAATAATATAAAGAGGAAAACTTTGTTTGTTTGTTTGGTTGTAATGAATAGGCTCAAAAACTACTGGACCGTTTTTAAAAATTCTTTCACTATTCGAAAGCTACATTATCCACGAGTAACATAGGCTAAATTTTATTTTGGAAAAAAAAGGATCAGTGGTCCGCCCGCTTACGCATAAAAAAAAGACTTCAAAAACACTTACATCGTTGGAGGCGGGTCTATGGTGCGTGAACACAGCCAGGCAGGCGAGCACAAGCCGCACGGCGCCCAACGCCAGCAGGGCGCGGCGTAAGGCGACAGCCTCGGGCGAGCCCAGCGGCCCGCTGGTCTCTAGCAGGCGGGACACCACGCGGAACGGCAGAGTACCGAGCGACCAGCCCGCTTCGCCGGTGCCGCTGCCGTTGCCGCCGACGACTATGCTCCCTGGGGAGTGAAATAGTGAAAATGAGATTAATGAAATATCACTTACTAAAACGTGAAACATTTCAGAAATATCACTTACTAAAAGTCTAGCATTTCACGTAAGCTCTATCTCAACGCTATGCCACATGAGCTGTAGTTTAACGCCACGTGAAATCTGGCTCAACGTCATGCCTCGTGATCACAAATTCGACATTGTCACGTGCGATCCAGCTAAACAATACACGAAGTGATCTCCAGTTCAAGACGACGCCGAGTGATCTCCAGCTCAAATTGTCACGTGATCTCCAGCTCATATTGTCACGTGATATCCAGCTCAACGTTTTACTAAACGAGCTACCGCTCAACACAATGTCACGTGACCTCCAGGTCAACGTTATGCGCGTACGCAGGCACCCCGCTGCGGTCCCGCCCGAGCTCTAGCCAGCTCCACAAAGGCTATAAAATGATACTCCGACAAACGTTACTTCGACATTACGTTACTCCGACACTTCTGAATATCGACACTACTCAGACAAAGGATATTCGCCTTTGTCTGAGTAGTGTAGTGTCGAGTAAAGTCATGTCGATATTCAGAAGTGTCAGAGTAACGTAATATCGAAGTAACGTTTGTCGGAGTGTACTTAGGTATAGTTTGGTCTGCGAGCACGTAGAATTTTGTCCAATGACCTCAAGCTACCCATCCTTATCGCTCGCGCGTAATTATGTTGCTGTTGCGCTCGCGCACTCACTGCGGGCGCCCGTCGCACAGTCGCGACAGCGATATAATGAGGGTTTTCGTGATTGAAAAATCCGCCAGATGGCAATACGTAGACGGGAGGTCCAAATGCTGCATGATTGGTTATTTTTGACATGACATTGACAGATATGTCAAAATCCACCAATCATGCAGCATTTGGACCTCCCGTCTACGTATCTCCATCTGGCGGATTTTTCAATCACGAAAACCCTCATTACGCGCGAGTGATAAGAATGGGTAGCTTGGGGTCATTGGACAAAATTCTACGTGCTCACAGACCGGACTTTAGCCCTCCACTGCCGCAGCGGTACTCACGGCCGTCCTCGTCGTGCGCCACGCCGAGCAGCAGGCGCAGCAGGTGCGCGGCGCGCGCGCCCTCGTCCAGTAGCGCGGCGGCGTAGCGCGGCAGCTTCAGCAGGAGCCCTAGGGCTCCCAGCGCGTGCGCCGGCACCCCGCCGCCTTCCTCTGTCGCTGCACTACTTCCTGAGATCACGCCTAGTTCTACCACCTCCTGTTTGTACACGGATAAAGCGCGATTAAAAGTATGTTCTATATTTGGAAAGTTAAATGTGGTGTGCGACGTTTAAATAGCCGGATCCCCAGCGGAGGTATCTATAGCGCTCCGACCGCGCGAGGCACCAGGTGCATGAATCGTGGACCAGCCGCGCGCGATTGGAGCGTGCTTCACCCAGGCAATTTTCCCACCTTTGTCTTGAGCGAGAATATAATCGATAATGAGTTTCCATTAGAAGGGGGAAAAGTGCTTTGGTGATAGCGAGATACTGGCTTGAACCACAGCAACAAACATAAGGCAGTTCTACTACCAATTGACTCCAAACTTCCCATCTTTATCGCTTGCGCGTAATTATATTGCTCTCGCGCTCGCACACTCACTGCGGCCGCGTGAGCAATAAGGATGGGTAGCTTGAAGTCAATGGACGAAATTCTATCTACTCGGGGACCAGACTTTAATCGTGAATAAGATGAGGACTGACCTCATAAGGATCGTCCAGCTTGACCCAATCAAGGTCGTGGTGATGATGGTGCTGCGCAGGCGGCGGGTGCGGCGGCGCGTGCGGGCGCGGCAGGCGAGCGGCCCTTAAAGCGAGTCTGCTACGCGCCGCGGACGTTCGTAACAAGTGATAATATGCAGGATTTTCATCTAGCCGTGTAGTGTGTAATGTATCAGATACTGTATCAAGTGATTACATAGGCACGAGCCCGCGCGTGGTTCGCAGGGAGATCGCAGCGACCCGCCGACTGGCGGTATCACTGCGAGCACAAAGGCGGCTCGTAGTAGGATTCAGGAGCTCGCAGCCAGGTACGCGATGACCGTGGACGAGCCTTACTCACTCGAAGGTTGGTTACGTTACATGCTACGTTACGCGCTACATGGCAGGTGAGTACCCTGCCATTACAAGCACACTAAGGACTGACCTCATAAGGATCGTCCAGGTCATGGTGATGATGGTGCTGCGCAGGCGGCGGGTGCGGCGGCCACTGCGAATGTTCGTAGGACTATGCAGCCTGACCTATACCTATGATAGCAAACACACTATCCTGGCCACACAGGACTTGCAGCGGTGAGAATAGTTCTGTAAGCACAGGGAACGCGGACGAATGCTTGAGGCAAAACGCCGATAGTGATGGCCCGCGTTCCCGACTCATATGGCTACCGAGGGCAACGTCAGGTTTTAGTGGGTAGGCCCTGCTCTTCTGGAGAGGGAGAACCCCACATAACCCACTAGCTGCCCCCGCGGCTGGTGGGTATACAAATCAATGTATTTTTCTGACGAAAAAAAAAGGCCCGTAAGCACACTAGGACTGACCTCATAAGGATCGTCCAGCTTGACCCAGTCCAGGTCGTGGTGGTGATGGTGCTGCGCAGGCGGCGGGTGCGGCGGCGCGTGCGGGCGCGGCAGGCGAGCGGCCACGAGGGCGAGCCCGCCGCACGCCGCGAATGTTCGCAGCACCACGCCGCCGCAGCGCGAGGCACCCGCGTTCGTGTTCGCCGGCGGCTCCCACGTAGGACCCGACCAGACGTCTAGCGAAAGTACGAAATATTTAAGATATCACACATGAAGTATCCATCGTCTTGCCGTTTCTTTAGCAAAAAAAAAAACGCATAAACATAGGTTCACCCATTTAAAGCCTATGTTAGACACTTTTGTATCCAATTACTTCCACTTGACACCATACAGCGACCCAGGATTCCCGTGATGGTGTACCGTGTCAGTAACAAAAAGTGTCAGTTATCTTTTTTGTGTAGCCAAGAGCAACGGTATCACAGGTAGCATATCAATACACATAGCGCGGCGGTCAAACTTATAACATTTCTCCTTTTCATTTTTGGGATACCGAGCTAAAAATGGATGCCGAGGATTGGGCCAGTAGAGAATTATTCTGATGATTCATCTCAAAATACAACATTTAAATAAACCATAGATCAACGTTTTACATACCGCCATTGGTGTTGAGATGCAGCGTGAGCGTGAGGTGCGGGCCGAACGCCTGCGGCGCGGCCATAGCCAGTTGTGCGAGCGTGGTGCTGGGAGGGATGAAGCCCTCCAGACCCGGCACTTGCACCCGGATTGTGGACTCGATGAGTTCTGTGGGATAAGGGATCGATAATTATTATACACTGTAGAATCCTGGTTTTCCCAAATAAATAAATACGTCTTCCATGTCACGTAAAATCTGAATATTTATTTATTTATTTATTTATATAAGGCACAGCTACAGATGCTATATTGGAAAAATGCAATAAGTAATGTGTCACGGTTATCTTCAATCGCAAATAGAATTGTTTGGCACACAAAATATTTCCAATGGTACAAGTATGCACAAAACAAGGCACACCAAAAATATCCGTGACTCAGCAGTAGGGTTTCTGCTCGAACTTTCTCGAACTCGAGAAAACTCGAGAAATTTGGCTTCATTCGAGACGAGAAAAAAATTACCGGAGCTCGAGAATTCTCGAGTTTCGATTTTGAAGCTTTAATATTCTTGAAAGCCTATTTTCTTAGACCAAAGTAAGTTTTTAATTATTTAATAGGTCAACGTTGCTTTTAGACTGGCCTAGTCTTTCCTTTTTTAACCGATTTGATTTGCAAGTAATGATCTCAATCGAAACTAAGTAATGTTCACCAACGAGTATGCTATATTTATTATGTATGTTTAATCTGACTGATTTAAAGACCGAAAAATTTGTTAACTAGACAGTTACCTTACCTAACAGACGTTAGGTTAGGTACTCGTGCCTCCTCGTAAAGTTTATTCAAGTTGTTAATTGTAAGAAATTTAAAAATTTATTAAAAAGTTTTTATTGTTCATAAAAAAAACTACTTATCGTAATTTTTCTATTTGGACTTGTGTTCTTTAGAAAATAAGTGATTCATTTGTAGCTCCAGAATTTTATTGTTATTTATCCTTAAAGTACACGTGACTTTATGACTTTGTTATGATTATTATCTTAAATAAGTATTATATCAATTAAAAATTTAACTTCAATTTTAACTTCTACCCTTCTACCTCTACCTTCGCACTCAGCTTTCTGCATAACCCAAGGGTCGACTGGCTGAGAATGCTCAAATAGCATTAAGTCCACCTTTTGTACTATTTTATTGGGCAATAAAGCAATCTATGCCAATGCACTGATATTCAGCATATGAAATAAACTAACTATTTATTGATCTCATTCTACAAGTTATTATTAAGCCTACAATAATTGTTGTTACATTGTAAGATTGTAACTTTATCGATATTTGTTATTTTTAAGTGTACATGTTGTTATGTTACAACAATGTTGGCATACGTAATAAATAAATAAATAAAGTTCTGGGGTACTTACCATCACTCACGCACAGCACGGAAGGCTCATTGGTCGCCTTCAGCTGCCTCTTCTTGCTGTTCTGGTGCTTCAGAGACGTGTTCTTGACGTCTTTGACGCGTTTGTCTTTGGACGCGCTAGCGGCGGCCAGGCTAAGCTCCCAGGCCTCCGCCACGGTCATAATGGCCGTATCCGAAGCGCTGCGAAGCACCGAGTTGGCGCCGCCTGGAGCGGTGCTCACGCACATCTTTGCCGTGTCGTCTATTATTGGCACTGCAAAAAACACGGTAAGGATTACACAAACAAATTATGGTCATGTCATTTGAAATTGAGGGTAACTACTAAAGTGGAGAGAGGAAACAACCCTGCGATGCGTCTTAACCGTATCCAGTTAATTGAATTTTAAAATGACGGGACCAAAATTGCATGTTGAATGGAAACCTTGTCTCGGCAAACAGTGTAAGACGCTCTCTTGCGTAATGGACTATTTGGGGAAGAGGCTTTAATTAGTATGAGCGCACTCGCTAGCCCTCATTGATGAGGAATTACTATCTATTCACACTCACGTGGAGGCCTATGATCAGCCAGCAGTGCCCTCACAGTAGTATGAAGCGGTAGCGTCAACATAGAATGGTGGACGGCCGCCGGGTGCGAGGGATATCCTGGCGACACTGGTGGAGGCACAGATGTCGCGACGTCGCACGCGCACTTATTGTTACAGAGTAATTACTATCTATTCACACTCACGTGGAGGCCTATGTTCAGCCAGCAGCGCCCTCACTGTAGTATGCAGCGGCAGCGTCAGCACAGCATGATGCGCAGCCGCCGGGTGCGAGGAGTGTCTAGGCGACACGGCGTGGTACGCGCATTTATTGTCACAGAGTAATTACAATCTATTCACTCACATGGAGGTCTATGTTCGGCCAGCAGCGCCCTCACAGTAGTATGCAGCGGCAGCGTCAGCACAGCGTGATGCGCCGCCGCCGGGTGCGAGGAGTGTCTAGGCGACACGGCGTGGTACGCGCATTTATTGTCACAGAGTAATTACAATCTATTCACTCACATGGAGGTCTATGTTCGGCCAGCAGCGCCCGCACAGTGGTGTGCAGCGGCAGCGTCAGCGTGATGCGCGGCCGCCGGGTGCGAGGGGTGGCGCGGCGGGGATATCGGGGCGCCGCACGCGCATTTATTATTACATTTATCTATAGATTTGTTCACACTCACGTGGAGGCCTATGTTCGGCCAGCAGCGCCCTCACATTGGTGTGCAGGGGCAGCGTCAGCACAGCGTGATGCGCCGCCGCCGGGTGCGAGGGGTGGCGGGGAGGCGCGGAGGGCCGCGCGTGCGGCGGGGACCCGCAGGCGCCGCACGCGCATTTATTGTCACAGAGTAATAACAATCTATTCACACTCACATGGAGGTCTGTGTTCGGCCAGCAGCGCCCGCACAGTGGTGTGCAGCGGCAGCGTCAGCACAGCGTGGTGGGCAGGCGCCGGGCGAGCGGTATATGGTCATGAGTCCGAGTGGCGTGTATGACAGGGAGCCGCAGGCGCCACACGCGCACTTATTGTCACAGAGTAATAACTTACATGGAGGCCTATGTTCGGCCAGCAGCGCCCTCACGGTAGTATTCAGCGGCAGCGTCAACACAGCGTGATGCGCAGCCGCCGGGTGTGAGGGGTGGCGGGGCGGGGCGGAAGATGGCGCAGGCAGCGCGGCGTCGCACGCGCATTTATTATTACATTTATCTATAGATTTGTTGACACTCACATGGAGGCCTATGTTCAGCCAGCAGCGCCCTCACAGTAGTATGTAGCGGCAGCGTCAGCACAGCGTGATGCGCCGCCGCCGGTTGCGAGGGGTGGCGGCGCGGGCGGCGCGGCGTCGCACGCGCACTTATTGCCACAGAGTAATTACTATTTATTCACACTCACGTGGCGGTCTGTGTTCTGCCAGAAGCGCCCTGACAGTAGTATGCAGCGGCAGCGTCAGCACAGCATGATGCGCCGCCGCCGGGTGCGAGGGATATCGCGGCAACACAGGCGGAGGCGCGGACGGCGCGGCGTCGCACGCGCACTTATTGTCACAGAGTAATAACTTACATGGAGGTCTGTGTTCGGCCAGCAGCGCCCTCACTGTAGTGTGAAGCGGCAGCGTCAGCACGGCATGATGCGCCGCCGCCGGGTGCGAGGGGTGGCGGGGCGGGGCGGAGGGCGGCGCGGGCGGCGCGTGCGGCGGGGACCCGCAGGCGCCGCACGCGCACCAGGCGCCGCCCCAGCGTAGCGCCACGCGCATGCGGGACCCGGATAGCACCAGGCGAAGGATCAGAGATCGGGTGAACCCGGAGATGCCCTCTGGACCTAAAATATAAATGTGATGACATTTTGTAAAGTAGCTGACACACAAATCCATGACTCAACTGCAACTCATTTAAATCATTAGGAAGCAATATAGCTAAAAGAGGGTACAGTTAGTTGACATCTTGTTACTCTGATTTGTAGTTTGGAGTAGAACTCCGTTTATGGTCATTAGGTACCTACACATAACAAAATAGTTTTCGATTAATTCACAGATGTGTTACATTATATGCGTAAAGTCAGAAAAAAGATTCCATGCCACGTTCTAATTTAATCATGTAATGGTAGTCTGACACTAGAGTTGTGACGAAAATTATTATGACCCATATAAACACACATCGACATCAATGCACGAGTATTAGTATGCAGTGACTCGCTCATATGCTAAATGGTCAAAAAACTCGTACGATTTGACTCCTCTTCCTCCTGAGTAACAGTATGAATAGGTACCAAAACTCATCATACATACCAGTGCAGTGCATGGACTCGAGTATCCGGTGCAGCGTGTGCGCGAAGAGCTTCTGGTTGGCGGCGTGGCACACGTTGAGCTCGGCGAACAGCCGGATCGTGGCCTCCTCCAGCGCCGCGTACTGCGCGCCTTCTTGCCACGTGCTGCCGGGGACGCACGAGCGTGAGATACGAGTTACAACCGACATGACACGATCGTGAGGCATGGTATAATAAGTCATCGTCAATTTTTGCACTCAGATTTTTATTTTTACAGATAACATACACAACGTCTACCTACACAATGCATGGAACTGTAATAAAATACCAATTCGCTATTTAAAGTTATTACGGAAGCTAGGTTCACGAAAATAGGACTGTCGTATACATTTGCACTTCAAGTAATAAAGTACTTAAAACGATAAACAATATTTTATAAACGCTTTTTGCCAGTGTCATACATATTTCAAATATTGTTTTTTAAACAAAAAATATTTTAAATTATACATAAAAACGCCCGTAAGAATTGTGACTGGCAATACACAGAAAACCTACATACGTAGTAATTTAGGCCAAATTTTTAAACCATCACGAGTATACCTAGCATATTATACTACTCACGTCTCCGGCGGTCGCGGGAAGCACAGCAGCGTGAGCAGCGGCTGCCAGAAGCAGGCGCCGGTGGTGCCGAGCCACTCCTTCAGCCGCCGCTCGGCGCACAGCGACCGCGCAAACTCCACCAGTTGGCATACGTTTTTCATTGACGGTAGTTCTAAAAAGATGTACAAATGCTGATAAATACTTATTTATTTAAAATAGGAAAACCATGATCTAAAACAATTTTACAACGTTTTTCATCTTTATCTAAATGTTGCCTTATTAAAGGTTGCCATTGCCACGGCGTCAATGAGGGTTTTCGTGATTGAAAAATCCGCCAGATGGCAATACGTAGACGCGAGGTCCAAATGCTGCATGATTGGTTATTTTTGACATGACATTGACAGATATGTCAAAATCCATTGCCATCTCGCGGATTTTTCAATCGCGAAAACCCTCATTGGTGAGCGCAAATATGATCCCCTCATAGCGTGTGTTTAAAAAGTAACTTACCAGTATTGGGTTGAGGCAATTCCTTCTCACATTCAAGCATGGTTACGTCGTCTTGTGAGGACATTTGCTCTTTGATAAGTTCTAGCTTTGCTTCGCTGAATTCTGCAAAAAAAAATGATTTTATTAAATATTTGTAAAACCAGAATCAATCAAGAGTGACACAGGAGTGTGATAACAACGGTAGCTAGCGATTATCATGAACGGAATAATCATTAACAGCAAACACATCAAACCATCAGTTTCACAAATCCTAAACATTTTGATACATTGCTCTCAAGTGTGCTAGCACTGCTGGGACCGTTCTGGATGCCTCGTCTAGCCACATCGCGGTGTACTGCCGTTTAAGTATTACAGTTCCGACAAAACAGGTGGAATATCTGTTTAGATAGGTCACCCCGACCTCTCAGCTCGGAGGTCCCAGCAACATACGCAGACGGGCTACCCAAGACAAAACACAGCTGGAACTTCTACTTGGAACGTTCACCGAACTCCAATTCGGAAAGGGCGAGCGGCAAACGCACAGATCACAGAAACTAAAAGGCAATGTGACAAGGGGGCGGGGCCGGCAGCAATATGCCCAAGAACAGAACACATTGCTCGTGAAAGCAATGATGACAGTAGTGACGTCATAATGTAAACGTTGAGTACTGATACCGCGGTGGATAATGAGTACATATTTTGATTACTCTGTGTGTGTGAATTTCTAATGCGACACTGAGTTTCGAACTCAGCGCATTAATGAGGGTTTTTGCGATTGAAAAATCCGCCAGATGGCAATACGTAGACGTGAGGTCCAAATGCTGCATGATTGGTTATTTTTGACATGACAATGACAGATATGTCAAAATCCACCAATCATGCAGCATTTGGACCTCGCGTCTACGTATTGTCATCTGGCGGATTTTTCAATCGCGAAAACCCTCATTGGCATATCTCTATATCTCTATAGGCAAACGCAAACAGTACAGTCCAAGACAAAACACTGCTGCAACTCCTGTACCTCTAGTACGAAAAACTTTCGAGTTCGTTTCGTTGCGTATTCAAAGTGTCATCGAAAAATTTTGTATGAAAAATTAAACAGCGCCCCCTAGGGCGGCTATAATATAGGGGGCGCTGTTTAATTTTTCATACAAAATTTTTCGATGACACTTTGAATACGCAACGAAACGAACTCGAAAGTTTTTCGTACTAGAGGTACTGGTCTCTAAGACCCCCACCTGTGATGGCACGCACGGCGCAAGCGGGCAGCCGCGAATGCAACAGTGCGGGCGTGGCGGCGGGCGACATGGCGGCGGCGGCCACGGTCTGCAGCTGCCAGCCGCGCAGCTTCCAAGCCACGCTGCTGTCGCACTCCGCCGGCTCCGGTCGGCCGGTTGGCATGGCGTGCACCTTTGTGTCGTCGGTTAGGCCTTCCATGCTGCAAAAATATTCATTTGTTAGTCAAAATTCTTCTTGAGGCGTCAAATAGAACGCTTACGTAGCGCGCGCTAGAGAGCCTGAAGTCGCTCTATAGACCTGTTCATTTCTCCGAGTAAATATTTATTTATTTATATCCAAAACAATACATGCGAGGCTGTACAATACAGCATATAGCAATACATGTGGGCGGGGCACATAGCTCGAAGAGCTGATGGCCGCTGGGGCAGGAAAGTTCTTGAGTGGCGACCACGAGCTGGAAGACGTAGCGTGGGCAGGCCTCCCACTAGGTGGACCGACGATCTGGTGAAGGTCGCGGGAAGTACCTGGATGCAAGCGGCGCAGGACCGGTCTTTGTGGAAATCCTTGAGGGAGGCCTTTGTCCAGCAGTGGACGTCTTTCGGCTGATACGAACGAACATGCGAGGCGCATGGAAAGCGCACAGTAGCTTCTTGTTGTCTGTTATCAGTCCAATCCCATTGGCACAGTATCGATCACTGACGTATGTAAACGAAACGGTGCTCGGCTCTGAGACAAGCTAAATTACACCATTTTGTTGACACTGAGTAGACATTTTCAATCTAAATTATATTTGACTAGCGGCCGCCCGCGACTTCGTACGCGTGAATCCTGTTTTTCCCGCTAATTCCCGTTCCCGTGGGAATTTCGGGAATTCCTTTCTTAGTGCACCTCTACGGTACCTAAGCTACGTCCCTTCCAAATTTCAAGTGCCTACGTTTAGCCGTTTAGGCTGTGCGTTGATCTGTCAGTCAGTTTCTCCTTTTATATATTTAGATAAAGAAATTAGTCAAAATATGAAACATACCTTTCTTCTTGATCCATAGGAATATCCATTTGTTCCAAAAGCATCTTGAATAATTCCGGGCGAATGTAGCACATTGAGCACAATACTGAAACGAAAAAATGATAAATATAAGTTCAATTTTAATTTATAATTGTTATCGATCAACTTATGAAAAAGATGTAATGTTACTTACTGGAATCAAGGGATTTCTTTAGTAGACTAGATTCGGGAACATCCTTGACCCACGTGTACACTAACTCGAACAAGTCATCTGTGATGAGCTGTTCCAAGTCTTCTAGAGATCTTTCTTCTTTTAACGTCCATAACACCTACAAAAGAAAACATATTAAATAATGTCGGAAAAAAGGCGACTTTATGCGGTAGTCCATGATTGACATGAACTTTCCTCGTCAGTAAGTTCAATTTTTATATAATAGGTATGTGTACGTAATTATACAAAATCAACAAGAGGGCGCCTTTCCCTGTGTCGCATAAACAACTAAGCGGTGCTACGTCGGCGACGCCGCGACGGAGCCGCAACGCATTGTATGGCCTCTGAGCCAAAGTACACGATGCTGCCGCAGATTTCGTGTTAGCGTACCGCCCGCTACAGATATTTCTATGTAAGCGCTCCTGCACACGACGCCGCCACCGCGTCGCTCCCGCGCCGTCAAAGCATAATTTTACCCGTCCACTATACTGATGTTAGTATACAGGGTGGTGGCGGGGCGGCAGCAGCGCAGTGGCGGCGCGGCAGCAGGCTTTACGCGGCGCGTATCCAAAGTAAAAAAAAAAATCTAGTGGCAGTGGGCGGGGCACATAGCTCGTGTAGAGACAATGGCCATTGGGGCATGAAAGTTCTCGAGTGGCGACCACGGGCTGGAAGACGTAGCGTGGGCAGGCTTCCTACTAGGTGGACCGACGATCTGGTAAAGGTCGCGGGAAGAACCTGGATGCGGGCAGCGCAGGATGTTCATTGTGGAAAACCTTGGGGGAGGCCTTTGTCCAGCAGTGGACGTCATTTGGCTGACACGAACGAACGATCCACAGTATAAAAGTGCGGCGTAGGCACGGCGACAGCGCGGCAGCGGCATCGTGTGCAGGAGCGTTAAGACGACTCAGCGACACGGAACGCATCATGAGCTCTCTCTGCCTATATCATGTTCGGTATTGTTCTCACCGTGGCCACGCCGCGTAGCCAGCGCTCGGCGGCGCCGGCCAGCCACTGCAGGTAGCGTGCTGCGAGGCGTCGTGTGCTCCCTGTACATGTGTGCTCCCTGTGCATGTGTGCTCACCGTGGCCAGCGTGTGCGTGAGCGCGGCGGAGGGCGGCGTGCGGTCGCGCAGCCAGCGCTCGGCGGCGCCGGCCAGCCACTGCAGGTAGCGTGCTGCGAGGCGTCGTGTGCTCCCTGTACATGTGTGCTCCCTGTGCATGTGTGCTCACCGTGGCCAGCGTGTGCGTGAGCGCGGCGGAGGGCGGCGTGCGGTCGCGCAGCCAGCGCTCGGCGGCGCCGGCCAGCCACTGCAGGTAGGCGTGGGCGGCGCCGGCGGGGCAGCGCGCGCATAATTGCCGCACTAGCTCGCACACGCCGTTCATGGCGCCGCCGCAGCCGCGCATGTTGGGGGACACTTGGAACTCTGGAACAGAACGATATGGTCAAATTAGAAAAACATTTCAAGCTGTTATATACGGGCAGACTGGAGCAGTCAATGTAGACTGCTTTAAAGCTACAACTGATACTAAACTATGTACGGGAAAACACTAGCGTCTTTTGAGCGCAGTCTTCTTGCCAGCGCCCGTGCAGCGTCGACAAGTAATGCTGGTGACGCATCCATGCGACGCTAATACAACGTCTGTTTTCGGACAAGTAACAGGAGTTGGCGTCACGGCGTCCCTGCGCAGGCGTTGGCGAGATGACGATGTTCAAAAGGCACTATACTACACAGAGACGGTTTGAAATACACTGCTCGGCTAGATGAATCGTAACTTTATTTCGAATTACAACATTCATAAAACGGTTTCACCAATCGCCTACCTACAGAGTAAATAATGATGCGAAAACACAGAACGTTACAAGGTTTACAAAGTTGTTGAGATTAGACGTACAAATTCCACAACAACACAAGTATCTACAAGTAGACTTACCGTGAGCTCTAGCAGCAGAATCGGTCTGCAACAGAGCCGTCAGCACTCTCGCGCGATGCGCAGGCGACGGCGCGTGCACGGCAGCGGCTAACAGTGCGTGGTGCGCGTGGTGCGCCGGCGGTCCTCCTCCTAACACACACGCGCACAGCGCGTTGATCGCGCCGGCGCCCGCGGCCGCGCCCCAGCGCGTCGCGCCGGATCGCGCGCGCGTGCACGCGGATATCACGCACGCCCAGTTGTTCCTGCGGGAACCGGTACTATTAATACGATGGCGCTGCTCGTTCGACAAAGTTGTTAGTGGGACAATGTGGCGTTTTTGTTAGTTAGAATGAAAACTGCATTGAAACAACGCAGTTAATCAAAATAGAGAAACACGGGTCTTAACGCGACCGCACAGCGCGTTGATCGCGCCGGCGCCCCAGCGCGTGGCCCCGGATCGCGCGCGCGTGCACGCGGATATCACGCACGCCCAGTTGTTCCTGCGGGAACCGGTACTATCAATACGGTGGCGCTGCTCGTTCGACATAGTGGTTAGTGGGAAAGCGTGGCGTTTTTGTTAGTTAGAATTAGGACTGCTTTGGGACAATGCAGTCAATTAAAATAGAGAAACAAAGGTCTTAACGCGACCACAAAGCGCGTGGCCCCGGAGCGCGCGCGCGTGCACGCGGATATCACGCACGCCCAGTTGTTCCTGCGGGAACCGGTACTATCAATACGGTGGCGCTGCTCGTTCGACAAAGTTGTTAGTGGGACAAGGGGGCGTTTTTGTTAGTTAAGAATTAGAACTGCATTGGAACAACGCAGAGAAACACGGGTCTTAGTGCTTGTTCACGTAGGTACGCGCGGGCGCGGGTGCGGGAAACGTTGCGAGCTCGTGTTCACATTAACCACCAGGCGTTCGCGCGAGTGTGACGTACTATCGTTTCTAGCGACAAGTTCAAACTGGTTGAACTTACCTGACGTCGCGAGTGAAACGCGCGCGCCGCCGCTAGTTTGACATGAACACACACAAACATCTTCACGCGTTGAAATTAGCGCGAGCGCTCCGCGCGCACCAGTCGCTAGCTTGCCCGCTAGTTAGACCGCACCTGCGTTTCGTGCGTGAACACTTGGAATCACTACATATGTTTGATATTTCGTCACCGCGCCCGCCACCGCGCCCGCGAGTCAACGTGAACAAGCACTTAACGCGACCACACAGCGCGTAGATCGCGCTGGAGCGCGCCCGCGTGCACGCGGATATCACGCACGCCCAGTTGTTCCTGCGGGAACCGGTACTATCAATACGGTGGCGCTGCTCGTTCGACAAAGTTGTTAGTGGGACAACGGGGCGTTTTTGTTAGTTAGTATTACGACTGCATTGGGACAATGCAGTCAATTAAAATAGAGAAAGACGGGTCTTAACGCGACCACACAGCGCATTAATGGCGCCGGAACGCGCGCGCGTGCACGCGGATATCACGCACGCCCAGTTGTTCCTGCGGGAACCGGTACTATCAATACGGTGGCGCTGCTCGTTCGACAAAGTTGTTAGTGGGACAACGGGGCGTTTTTGTTAGTTAGTATTACGACTGCATTGGGACAATGCAGTCAATTAAAATAGAGAAAGACGGGTCTTAACGCGACCACACAGCGCATTAATGGCGCCGGAACGCGCGCGCGTGCACGCGGATATCACGCACGCCCAGTTGTTCCTGCGGGAACCGGTACTATCAATACGGTGGCGCTGCTCGTTCGACAAAGTTGTTAGTCGGACATCGGGGCGTTTTGTTAGAATTAGGACTGATTTGGGACAACGCAGTCAATGAAAGCTATCGTTTTAGCGCTCACCAGTTAGCGCCACTGTAGAGTAAGGTCCTGTCACTTGCTAGTAGCGAAGACAGTGGCACCAACTGGTGAGCGCTAAAGTGGAGGACTATCGCATTTGCACTCATCAAGATGGCGCCACTGTAGAGTAAGGTACTATCAATACGGTGGCGCTGCTCGTTCGACAAAGTTGTTAGTGGGACAAGGGGGCGTTTTTGTTAGTTAGAATTAGAACTGCATTGGAACAACGCAGCCATTTAAAATAGAGAAACACGGGTATTAACGCAACCACATAGCGCGTTAATGCGTGCACGCGGATATCACGCACGCCCAGTTGTTCCTGCGGGAACCGGTACTATTAATACGGTGGCGCTGCTCGTTCGACAAAGTTGTTAGTGGGACAACGGGGCGTTTTTGTTAGTCAGAATTGGGACTGCATTTGTACAACGCAGTCAGTTAAAATAGAGAAACACGGGTCTTAACGCGACCACAAAGCGCGTTGATCGCGCCGGCGCCCGCGTGCACGCGGATATCACGCACGCCCAGTTGTTCCTGCGGGAACCGGTACTATTAATACGGTGGCGCTGCTCGTTCGACATAGTTGTTAGTCGGACATCGGGGCGTTTTTGTTAGTTAGAATTAGGACTGCTTTGGGACAACGCAGTCAATTAAAATAGAGAAACATGGGTCTTAACGCGACCACAGAGCGCATTAATGGCGCCGAAGCGCGCGCGCGTGCACGCGGATATCACGCACGCCCAGTTGTTCCTGCGGGACACGGTACTATCAATACGGTGACGCTGCTAGTCCGACATAGTTGTTAGTAGTGTTGCCGATCGATAGTCGACTATCGATAGTCTATCGATAGTCTATCGATAGTCAAACTATCGCAAGACTATCGATTGGCCTATCGATAGTATCGATACTGTCGATAGTATCGATACTATCGATAGCTCAAAACGAGGCAATACTATTGAATATGTGCAATACTATCGATACTATCGATAGTATTATTGCTCGTGAAGAATAAACTCTCGATAGTATCGATACTATCGATAGTATTGTCGCTTTTGAATAAAAAGCTATCAATACTATCGATAGTATCGATACTATCGATTGTTCTAGACTATCGATAGTTTGGCAATTTACAATAGTATCGTTTACAATATTTGGGTATAATAGTCAATAGGCACAACAATAGGGTTATTGGAATACTTGAATTATTTCATATAGTTAACCATAACATTTAATTATATTTTTCCAAAATTGGCAATACATTTTATTTGTCGTACTTAACTAATGCAGGTAGTTTTAAATACAAGTGAGATTATTATTGTTAGTTATATGTTTAGTTGGTAAGTCAAGAAAAACATTTGAAATATTATAAAAATGAATTTAAACATACCCAATACTATTGCAAATTTACAGACTATCGATAGTCTAGAACAATCGATAGTATCGATACTATCGATAGTATTGATAGCTTTTTATTCAAAAGCGACAATACTATCGATAGTATCGATACTATCGATAGTTTATTCTTCACGAGCAACAATACTATCGATAGTATCGATAGTATTGCACATATTCAATAGTATTGCCTCGTTTTGAGCTATCGATAGTATCGATAGTATCGACAGTATCGATACTATCGATAGGCCTATCGATGGAGAAGGCTTTTTCGAATGAAAACTATCGATAGTTTTACTATCGATAGTTCGGCAACACTAGTTGTTAGTGGGACAAGGGGGCGTTTTTGTTAGTTAGAATTAGGACTGCATTGGAACAACGCAGTCAATTAAAATAGAGAAACACGGGTCTTAACGCGACCACAGCGCATTGATCGCGCCGGCGCCCGCGGCCGCGCCCCAGCGCGTCGCGCCGGATCGCGCGCGCGTGCACGCGGATATCACGCACGCCCAGTTGTTCCTGCGGGAACCGGTACTATCAATACGGTGGCGCTGCTCGTTCGACATAGTTGTTAGTGGGACAACGGGGCGTTTTTGTTAGTTAGAATTAGGACTGCATTTGAACAACACAGTCAGTTAACATAGAGAAACACGGGTCTTAACGCGACCACAAAGCGCGTTGATCGCGCCGGAGCGCGCGCGCGTGCACGCGGATATCACGCACGCCCAGTTGTTCCTGCGGGAACCGGTACTATCAATACGGTGGCGCTGCTCCTTCGACAAAGTGGTTAGTGGGAAAAGGGGGCGTTTTTGTTAGTTAGAATCAAATTACGACTGCATTGGGACAACGCAGTCAATTGAAATAGAGAAACAAAATTATGTATGTAAACCCCTTTGCTTGAATTTGTGTCTGTCTAGTTGGTTGTCCTAATTAAATAAATAAACACGGGTCTTAACGCCACCACACAGTGCGTTGATCGCGCCGGCGCCCGCGGCCGCGCCCCAGCGCGTCGCGCCGGAACGCGCGCGCGTGCACGCGGATATCACGCACGCCCAGTTGTTCCTGCGGGAACCGGTACTATCAATACGGTGGCGCTGCTCGTTCGACAAAGTTGTTAGTGGGACAACGGGGCGTTTTTGTTAGTTAGAATTAGGACTGCATCGGGACAACGCAGTCAGTTAAAATAGAGAAGCACGGGTCTTAACGAGATGAATTACATAATTAATGTACACTCGTGGTTCTCTTTTTTAATTGAAATGGAACGCGAAAGTTTAAAATCTTATATAACGCGATCAATGTTCGTTAAGAAGTTATGAGTAATATCAAAGCTTTTCTGCATGTTCCTGGCTGAAGTCCGACGATGTTCCAACAGTGACCGTATTAGCATTGTCAGCTTTCACGCCTCCGTAGTTCAGTAGTAAAAAGCTTGTCTCGAGTCGCAGCACGGCGGGCACACGCGGCCGCCGGTGACGTCACGCGGTACTCACGGCGCGGGCGGCGGCGCGGGCGGCGCGTGCGGGCTGAAGGCGGGCGCCACGAGCAGCCGCAGCTGCAGCAGGCCCATGTTGGACGAGTCGCGCGGGCGGTAGAGCCGCAGCTGGACGGTGGAGCACACCACGGGCCGCGCCAGCGCCAGGCGGATGAACGTCATGCCGGCCGTGCACTGCGGCGGGCCCAGCGGCGCCACCGTGTCGCCGCAGCCGGCCTCGATGCCCACGGCGCCTGGGCACGCTGCGCACAAAAAGAGAAAATTTAGCTTCTGCTACTTTAGGCTATGAACTCAAGGAGCGATTTTCGCTCGCGCTCGCCGCGGTTACGAATTTGTAGCTCCTCTAAAATACAGATAAAAACTGAATGACATACTTCGCGACGTGGTTGACATCCGCGGCGGGCACAGTTATTCGCGACGACTGTTGCACCGGCAGGCAACTTATAGAACCGTGCGAGTCGCGGTCAGCCGCAGCCTCGGCGGGTTGCATCCACGGTAGATAATCGCCCTCCAAGTTTGACAACGCAGTCAATTAAAATAAAGAAACACGGGTCTTAACGCGACCACACAGCGCGTGGATAGCGCCGGCGCCCGCGGCCGCGTCCCATTGCGTCGCGCCGGAGCGCCAAGCTCCAAGTTTGCGGAGAGAACTCCAATGTCGTGAGTTTGGAAATAAATTAAATTACTGCTGTGACTCACTGGCAAGACTAGTGAGGTGCGACTGCAGCTGCAGCTCGTGTAACGCAGCAGCGTAGGGCAGCGTGAGCGTGAGCGCGAGCGACGTATCATCAGCGCTGAAGGAGTGGCTGATACAGTAGTAATGTCACTGATACTTACTGGCTAGACTAGTAAGATGCGGGTGAGCGTGAGCACCAGAGACGTATCATCAGCGCTGAAGGAGTATACAGTAGTAATAAAGCTGTGACTCACTGGCTAGACTAGTAAGATGCGGCTGCAACTGTAGCTCGTGTAAGGCCGCAGCATAGGGCAGCGTGAGCGTGAGCGCGAGCGACGTGTCGTCAGCGCTGAAGAAGTGACTGACACAATAATAATGATGTTGGTATGACTCACTGGCTAGACTAGTAAGATGCGGCTGCAACTGCAGCTCGTGTAACGCAGCAGCGTAAGGCAGCGTGACCGCGAGCGACGTGTCATCAGCGCTGAAGGAGTGGCTGATACAGTAGTAATGTTGCTGTGACTCACTGGCTAGACTAGTAAGATGCGGCTGCAACTGCAGCTCGTGCAGCGCCGCAGCGTAGGGCAGCGTGAGCGTGAGCGCCAGCGACGTGTCGTCAGCGCTGAAGAAGTGACTGACACAATAATAATGATGTTGGTATGACTCACTGGCTAGACTGGTAAGGTGCGACTGAAACTGCAGCTCATGAAGCGCAGCGACATAGAGCAGCTTGAGCGTGAGCGCCATAATTATATCATCGCTGAAGAAGTGGCTGTAGTATGTACAGTACAGTAGTAATGTCGCAGGTACTCACTGGCTAGACTAGTAAGATGCGGTTGCAACTGTAGCTCGTGTAACGCAGCAGCGTAGGGCAGCGTGAGCGTGAGAGCCAGCGACGTGTCGTCAGCGCTGAAGAAGTGACTGACACAATAATAATGATGTTGGTATGACTCACTGGCTAGACTAGTAAGATGCGGCTGCAACTGCAACTCGTGTAAGGCCGCAGCGTAGGGCAGCGTGAGCGTGAGCGCCAGAGACGTATCATCGCTAAAGAAGTGGCTGTAGTAAGTACTGTACAGTAGTAATGTTGCTGATACTCACTGGCTAGACTAGTAAGATGCGGCTGCAACTGCAGCTCGTGTAAGGCCGCAGCGTAGGGCAGCGTGAGCGTGAGAGCCAGCGACGTGTCGTCAGCGCTGAAGAAGTGGTAGGACCAGGCGGCCGCGCGCACGCGCCGCGCCGCGCACGTGCCGCGCCCGCTGCTCGTGCCCGAGCCTTCGAGCAGCACGTCCGCCGCCTGCGCGGTCGGGTTGCCGCACGACACCGAACCTGCAACAAGCATTACGTTATACCAGGCCTGTTCATCTCCGCGAGTTTACATCGAAAACAAAACACGCACGATGGCCCACCTACAGGATACTATTCGACAAGGCCTCACATACGAGCGAACATTGACTCACGCACGCGTATTCTTGTGTATGACGGAAGAAAATAAAGAAAATGGTGTACTAAATACTGTGCAGTATTTAACTGCCTAAATAATAATAAAAACACAGAATGTACTTTTTTAAGTTGCCTCAAGATACTGAGAGGTAAATAAGTGGTTAATATTATTCATGATAATTCATGCTAAATCATGTATTTCCTTCGCCATTTTCCGCAGTTTGGCCCCTCACGTCACATCATTTTACCGAAGTCAGCCCTATAGCTTCGGCGCAGTGCCGATCACTGACGCTTGTCAACAAAATGGTGCTTGACTCTTGAGACAGGCTAAATTACACCATATTGTTAATGACATTGAGCATACATTTTCTTAAATACCTTCGCGAAGTAAATTTTCTGTACGTAGTACTTATTATTATTCTGTGGTTATACTTCTATGTTTGACGACATGCTTTTTTTGAACTGATATTGCGACGATTGCGTGCGAGCAAGCACTTTTACTCTACCTTTACTTGCTCTCTCTGAACAGGTATACCATGAAGATTTTATTGTCAACTAGCAATCAATAGTTTCTCATTAAACAAACTTAAACTACGGGCGTGTTATTTATAGCCTGACCAGGAACATAAAAACCCTCGCCATGTTGCGGAAAACTAATGGTACTAATTTCTTTTAATGGCAACAGTAACTGAAAACTTCATTGACATGTCACCTTTCATGTCAGTCTATTGCTGTCAAAGTGTAAACAAACTTTATTTTAAATGTGCGCAATTGATTTTGTGAATGAAATTGCTAAAATCTTTTTATAGTCGTGAAAGAAAAGTGGTTCACAATGTGTTAAAGTATTTGTCGAAGAGAAATACCAAGGGTTCGGACAATATTTTCATTGAATAATGTTTCCAACAAAGGTTGTCAAATTGACTGACATGTTTATCGTATAGTACAGTCCACTATGAAAATTAGCTGTGGTTTGTATCAACTACCTATTTTAAAGTTTTTGTCACTTTCTAAGTGTTGAATTTTATGGAATTGGGAAAGAAGTACCGAGTTTGAAGCGTTCATGAGCAGACATTGCAGTTAAATATTCAAGTTCTGAATTTGATTATTGATGAATAATAAAATAAATCCTACTAGCTCGATTGATGGTTTCATTTAATTTATTTAAACCAAGTTACCTATAATAATATTTTTTCGTTAATTTATGAAAATATCAAATTAGCCCGTAATCCTGAATCATGATACATAAAGTTAGCCTATTAATTTAAAACAGGTACGACTGTACTCAGTGTTGCACTATCAAATGCAATTGACGCGCCTCTATGCCAGGGTTTTTATGTTCCTGGTCAGGCTATACATGATTTGGAATAATTTTAGGTAACCAACGCCTAACGAGCTTACATTGTAGAACTTATCTGGTTACTTAGAATCTGCATTTCAAAAGAAACACAAATAATAAGACTGATATGGACAGATGGTCAACCTTAGGATAATATCATTACTTGGACAAGTTTGGTTGATATGGTGACCATAACAAATAAGATAACTTAGACAAGATTATAAAACAAAATATCATGAATAGACCATCATTATGTCTCGTTAATTACCACATTAAAAACCACAACATCGATAAAATAATATTCACAAGTATAGTTGACTTACACAGCGGTGCAATGTTGACGAGCCCGTTAGTGGTCTCAATGACGGGCGGCTGGTTCTTCTTGCTGCTGGTAGCGGGCGTGGAAAGGTTAATGAGCTGCGGCGGCAGCTTCAGGTAGTTCATCAGCGAGGACACCAGCCCCTGGCTGTTGCTCGGTCCTGACTGCAAAAGAAATGGATTGGAAATTGAAAATTACTTCAGAGTTCAAATAAAGTCTTATTCCCGTTAAATATAATCACGTGGCTGTGTTTCATTTACCGTCGGAGAAGCCTGGGTATACGTGCTAACGTTTGTCCAAACCAAAGTCGCCAGTATACAAGATGTATCTGAAAAAATATTGCAGCTTCAATCCACTTCAGAATGGCAACTTTCGTACCGCTGGTCGGGAATAGCATCCTTAAAATGCATACCTAATTGACCTTGGATGAAGTAATGTAATAATCATGCAAGCCGTGGGGGAAATCCTTGAGATGACTTTGTCCAGCAGTGTGCGTCATTTGGCTGACATAAACGAACGAAGTAACCCGGTAACGGGACGATTCCCACCTCCCATCTTTCCCACCGCTGCAACTCCTGTGTAGCCAGGACCTACAGCTTGACAACTAATAAAAACCCAGCCAGTGAAGGTCAAGTTTGAAGTAACCCGGTAGCTTACCAGATGGCAGGCGGTGAGCTTCTCAACGGCCAGCTCCAGCCCGCCGGCCTCGATGAAAGCCGCCTGCGCTTCGGGCTTGTCCAGCAGACGGATGATTAGCTGCTGCATAGCTTGAGATAGGTGGACGACTTCTTCTTTCCCTATACAAAATAATTGAAACTTTAGCATTATGGCGCATAGCTAACGGGACTATTCCCAAGTTGCAACTCCTGTGTAGCCAGGATCTGCAGCTTGACCGTCAATAAAAACCCAACCAGTGAAGGCCAAGTTTATCCCGTAGAAAGTGGCGAATAACTAGTGGGTTCACATCTACAGGAATACAAAAAGACTTACCCCCTTACAAATAAAACTTATACTCTAACGTTTAGTATGGAAATGTCATTTTAAAACAGTGTTCAACAACTGTGTAACTTTTTATTAGTAAGGGGGTAAAGAACTAAGCTCAATCGGCATCTAATGTACCTAATTCTCAATTTAGTAACCGAGTGGTTCTGGGAAAAAAAATAGTATATCGAAATCTCAAGTTCATATCAGATGAAAGTGTTTTAAAAGCCTAGTTGCAAAAATAAACTAACCCTTTTTACGGAGGTAATGAAGACGCAACAAGCAAATGGTTACTTACTGATGAAGTCCATAATGCTAGAAACCATAAGCACAGGGTTGGCAGCCACGCTAGGGATGGTGGCTACGAGCCAGAACACCTCCTCCTTCAGAGACGCGTAGTCGCCAGCCGTCTCTGAGTTCATTCCTGAATATAAAAGGCAATAAATTAGCAACATGTTTTAAACACTTGATTAATAGTCAATGTTATTCAGTTAATAAGATAAAGTACATATTAATTATTTACCAGAGTTCAAAAATAGGTTACTCATGCCGTCGCACATGGACAGCGTTCTGTAGAATCTCTCCATAATGAGTGGGTGTTGTAGTACTGTGGACAAAAAAAGATAGATTAAAGGTACAGATTAATTTTCTTTCCTTGATAAAAATCGACCTTAAAGATTAATAAATAGGGTTGATTGTCGTTGGGGGCAGCATCCTATGAGTGCTGCGCCCGCACATTTCAACAATCGACCTTGTGCACTAAGCATTAGGGTGTATTGTTACCTGTGTCAGCGTGGCAAGGCGTTCTCGCAGCTTGCTGCTTGCGTTCGTCTTCCACATTAGTAGCCGCGTGCTGTGAATGCTGCGCCTTGCTTTCGTCCGTTTGTGACTGTTCGCCCGTGGACATGTTCGGACTTGATCCAGACTGGAATTGGAAAATAAAGTTGTTAGAGGAACACTTGCGTTGTTTTACAGTTACAAAGTGGTCTTTCTTGACTAACTATAATATTTTTGACGGTATAAATACAAATAAAGTAACCATATTTATTTGTCATTTTCATAATCCAAGTTTCCGGTAATGGGTCATCACCTTTGACCAGTGAAGTCAAGGTTTACCCCTTGCGCAGTGAACGTGTTAGGGATCCCTTAAACTAACGTCTTTCAAACGTCACCTGCGCAGTGCCGACACGCATTCGCGCAGCGATATAGCGACGCCGAGTGCCAACCCTGAGTATAGCGGGGTTTTGAGCTCCCAGAAAGTTGTGATGAAAAGCGTTGGATGCTCAACAATGTGGAACCCACCAGCGCAAGATGGGGGTAGGGCACCGCCAGCAGCTTGCGTCATGAATTCACCTTTTGATTCGGTTGACGGGCGACTGTTTTTCTTCTATTACCAACCGCCGGTCATGCGATAATCGCTTTCCAAGTTTGCAGACGACAATCGCAACGACGTAGACCGCATAGAAGTCTGCTTTCTTGAGTCTGACAAAATGTTGCAGGGACTCACTGGCTAGACTAGTGTGGTGCGGCTGCTGCAACTGCAGCTCATGCAGCATGCATTTTGTATTGATATCAAGGTAGACTTTGACATTGGGGTAAACAGAGCATCTGTTAAATGCCTAACAATACTCACCGGCGCGGGCGGCGGGTAGGGCACGGCCAGCAGCTTGCGGCAGTAGTGCAGCAGCTGGGCCAGCACGGCGCGTCGCAGCGGGGCGCGCCGGCCGCCGCCGCCCAGCACGTCGGCCAGCAGCCCCGACAGCCGCGCCTCCGACCCGGCCTCGCCGCGCGAGCTGTTGCTCTCGCGCACCCAGCCGGCTGACATGTGAGCTGGGGAACAAAGTGATGTTAGTGAATAAACAATTTTTAAGCGGCACGGTACGGCATTATGAATTGCACGTCAATGAGGGCTATCGTTTTTATACTTAACAATTGGCACCCCTGGCGATTAACAGGACCTTACTCCACAGTGGCGCCATCTTGATGAGTGCAAATGCGACAGTCCTCCTACCACTTTCGCGCTCACCAGTTGGTGCCACTGTCTTCGCTACTAGCGAGTGACAGGACCTTACTCTACAGTGGCGCTAACTGGTGAGTGCTTAAACGATAGCCCTCATTATGATGCTATAAAAATATTATAAAGCCGGGTATCCACTAGAAGCAGCCTCGGATCGTGCGGCCGCCTCGACCCGCGGCTGTTTTAATGGAGACTGCCTTAACCGACTCACAACTCTTTGCGAGGCAAATTTCGTCGCCGCGGACCGAGCCACATTTTGTCACTCGGGACAAGGCAGCCGCTCGGCAAGAGTCTGCCTCTAGTGGATACGCGGCTTTACGCTTTGTGCCGCGCCATACACCTCAACGTCACACAAATGCGGTCAATCGATAGACGTGCGTTGTATTATGAGTCTAATAATAAGCTAGTGACGTCACGACTTATTTTAGATAAGTTATGTCTTAGTTAGAATAATATACAGGGTGGAATTTTGTAATGCCACCTGGAGGGAAAGTACTCTTAATACTGTAGATAAAAAAAATCACTCAAAGAAAACATTCCTTTATTTTTCAAAAGAAACAAAACTCTATTCAAAAATTTTCAAAAATTTGCTTGCCATACTCGAGCATCGAACCAACTCAAATCTGTTAAAAATTACACCCTCTATTTTTATTGTATCAATCGTTAGAGTTAAGTATAAGGATGAAATCTCTCTAAGAAACTTGATAAATCAATTGAAAGGAAAATCATGAAATCTTATATGATTGTAATTATTTACAGAAAATTGTATGGTATGGTGGTAAATTTTCGAAAAATTTTCGGAAATCTTTCTTTGAGTGCAGTTCTTATTCTTTTAAAAAAAAAAAAAAGGAATGTTTTCTTTGAGTAAAATTTTCTATCTACAGTAATAAGAGTACTTTCCCTCCAAAATTCCACCCTGTATAGTAAACCGTACTTAATTCCCAGCCACCAAAGTGCCAGCCAAAGTGTCAGCCACTCACCGACGGTGTCGAGCAGCGCGACCGCGTGCTGCGTGTGGCGGCCGCTGAGCAGCTGCAGGATGGACAGCGCCAGGCGCAGCAGCGTGGCCTGCAGGTCGTAGGCCTGGCCGGGCTCGCCGCCGCGCCGCCACACGCTCGCCACCATCCGCAGCGACGCCAGCGCGCCCGCCGCGCCGCGCGCGCACACCACGCGCGACAGCAGCGCGTGCAGGGCGGACGCGGCGCCCGCGCCCGCGCCGATTGTGGCTCCGCCCTAACCGAAACAATAACGGTAAGGCCCAGTACCTCTAGCGTGAACAACTTTCGTCTACGAATCGTTTGCGTATTCGATAAAATTTGATACGAGGGCGGCACTGAAAATTTCGGGAATCAAGGAAGTGAAACAACATTACTATTTAAAAATGTATTTATTGCTTTTTAAAGTATTCTCCGCGAAATTTGACACATTTTTCCATAAACGAAACCAATCATTTAAGCAACCATTCCATTCGGAAGTTTGGGTCTCCAAAATGGCCGTTTTGTAGGCGTCCACAGCTTCTTCAGGTGATAAAAATCTCTGACCACGCAATTTATTCTTTATTTTAGGGAAAGTATAGAAATCATTAGGGCTTAGGTCGGGGCTGTATGGCGGATGGTCTAATAATTCTATGTTTTCTTGCTCTAAAAACTCTTTTGTTCTGTGCGCGGTGTGAGAACTCGCATTGTCGTGATGGAGGATGATGCGGTGGTTGCAGTTCTCTTTACGGAGTTCAGAAACGACTTGTGGAAAACAAATGCTAGCATGCCATTCTGCATTAACCGTTCTTTGTCCCCCAAGAGGAATAGATGCAACATGGCCGGTCTTGGAGACAAACGTGGCCACCATTTTTTTTGCAACACTCCGTGAACGAACAATTTTTGTTGGCTTTAACTCATTTTTGAACACCCAAACTCGTGACTGGGTTTTTGTTTCGGGTTCGTACGCACATATCCAGGATTCGTCACCTAATACGATGTTGTATACAGCATTTGAGGATCCTGCGTGTAATCTTTCGAGAGTTCTGACGCACCAAGTAACGCGAGCCGCTTTTTGCTCTTCACAGAGCGAATGCGGTATCCATCGGGAAAACAACTTTTTTACACCTAATTGTTCATGCAAGATTATTTGTATTTGACTCATGCTAATTTCTAAAGTTGCCTGAATCTCGCGGTATGTCACTCATGTCGATCTTCTTCAATCAGCTTACGCAAAATCAACGTTTTCTTAGGTGACTGCAGTTTTTGGACGACCTTGACGGGGATCATCACTGAGCTTGACACGTCCACGTTGAAATTCAGCAAACCAGCGATAAATTGTGGTTTTGGATGGGGCTTCATTACCAAATGCAGAAATCATCCGGTCAACACACTGTTTTTGTGTTAAACCACTAAGAAAGTCATAATAAATCATCGCTCTTTAATTTTCTCGAGTCAATTCCATTTTCTCAACGACTAAACAAGTTTCACAAGACCTTGTGATAAGACCAAGAATCTTTTTTTAAATAAATAAATGGTATTCGATGTTTAAAACCAAGGAGTTTGCAATTAAAAATATTTTGATATGATAGGAACAGTGGAAATATTCCATTCCCGATACTTTTAGTGCAGCCCTCGTACCCAACCTTCGAATTAAACGATAACGTGACAATTTTGATTCTCAAAATAAGTTTCGTGAAACCATTTCTTACACTAAGTTCACTTTACGACACGTTCAAAAGGGCGCTGTTGTAGTTTACGTACTAAATCTTTTGATGGCGATTCGAGTACGCAAACGATTTGAACTCGAAAGTTTTTCGTGCTAGCCGTACTGAACAGACGGTGAAACGAAACTGCAACTTTGTGATGATTCTGATGAATGAAACTGAAACTGAAAGTTTCAAACAGTAGGCCTAAGATGCGCGCCGTGATAACTTTTATCGACGTCAAAATGTATGGGCAAAATCGATAAAATGGCGTGATAACCGCTTATCGTGGCGCGCATCTTAGGCCTACTGGTCGCGTCATGTGTGGTCTCTCAACAGACGCTATGGCAGAAACTTAGATGCAACTCAAAAGTAACTAGCAGTTGCAGTTTCGTTGCAGTTGCGTTTCACCGTCTGTTCTGGGCCTAAATCTTGTGTTTCTTCATGGCACACCAATAACTTTGCTAGACTCAAGACAAGCAAATATTGGGATACGGCAACAATATAATGCAATAACACTCAAGACAAATAAAGTTTGAGATATGGCAACAATATAATGGATGAGCATACATATTGTAATAACAACAATGATTTGGGGATAAATTATTGTGCTCAACATCTAATAATATTTGTACCCTAGAGCTTCAGGACTGCAGCAGCTGACAAACATAGTCTGAATCTTCTTAAATAATAGTTAAAATGTGATGCTCATTTCCGCATTAAAAAGTCGCTCAAACTTTTAAAAAAATACGTAAAATCTGATGCTCATTTCCGCATCAAATAGTCGCTCGAAAATGTAAATAGATATCAAACTTACAAGATAAGGTTCCGAGGAGATCACAGCGCCATCTGTGGCAACATTCATGGTGATGAACTTCACCACAGCCGGCACGAAGTGCTCGCATTCGAGTATCACTCGACCCATAGTCTGAGTGCTGCCTTCCATCTGCAAATAATGACAAATGTTAGTTACAGAAAGAGGATTTTGAAGGTTACGAAAGCTGAAAAATTATTGTTAGTTTTACAAACCTGCAAAGGCAAATTGGTGATCCAGGCGAGGGTTTGCATGGATAACACCCAACACCTCAGCGATACGTTTTCCAATCTGTAAACAAATACCACAATTTGAGTATTTCTTGAAGGATTTTAGGCTTTATAGTACATTTTGGTACTAAAATTATAACGGAAATAAACAAACATACGTCTGAAGCTATAGGCCAGGCAGTCGATCAATATTGATACAATCTGTGTAATCTGGTGTTCTATGGATTGTCGATTTTTTTTTTGGGGTAGGAATTGAGCGTAGGGCTCAAGCTTGCGCGGGCGCAGCGCAGTGTGACGCAGATGCGTGCGACGGGTTTCCACATGCGGGCATGTATTATTAGGCGTGTACCCGTGCAAGTTTTAGGCCCGATTTCCACCAAAGCGGAGCGGAGCGGAGAAGTGTCGGATCGTCAATTTTTTCTATAGAATTTGACAGCGACGTTGAGTGGAGCTGTACGGAGCGGAGACGAGAAGTGGAAATAATGAAATTTGATTGATTAATTCAACACACTTCCCTGCTCTGCTACGCTCCACATTGGTGGAAACCTTGAGCTTGAGCCTTAAGCTATAGTCTGGTCCGGGAGCACGTAGAATCTTGTCCAATGACCCCAACCTACCCTAATTATATTGCTGTCGCGACTGTGCGACGGGCGCCCGCAGTGAGTGTGCGAGCGCGACAGCAACATGCAACACGCGTGAGCGATAAGGATGGGTAGCTTGGGGTCATTGGACAAAATAGGCTAGTTTCCTAAAAAAATTTTTTTAGTCAGTCATGTTTAATATCAAAAAATATTGGACACATATATTTTTATTTGTCAATCTAACAAATAATTACATAGTTATGGTGCGTTGAAGTTCCGCACGACGTCACAACGTGCGGCACTTTTATGCAAGCATTGACGTCACGGGCGTCTTCTTATGAACTTTGGCGCGCTTTATCTCTTTAAATTTTCATTAGTTTGAAAATGAAAAATACGTGTAGAGTATTTTTTGATAAGTTAACTGACGGACTAATTAAAACTCTTGCTTTTTGACCCAGGAAACATCCCTATTCTACGTGCTCCCGGACCAGACTATACAAGTGTGTACTCACGTGCACAGCGACTGCAGCAGCGCGTTGACGGTGTCTGGGGCGAAGCGCACGCGCGGCATGTCGGCGGGCACGGCCAGCGTGGCCAGCGACCACGCGCCGCCCCACGCCGACCCGTTGAGTGTTAACCAGAGCGCGATCACGTTCTCCATGAACGTGCAGTCCATCTGTGGATTAGTAAAATAATAAAAAAAAAATTGTAGCCAATTACAAAAGACAATGCCGGAAATTGGCGTCTTTTTTTTTCGCGCGGCAATCGACCAAACTTTGTTTTTTGATTACAAAATAGTGTAATAAACCAAACTTACTATGACATGTATACCTCTAAACTAAGTCTGAACTGAGTTACGAGCGTTAGAAGTTTGATGATTTACATACTAGATTTGCTTTTTGCGCGCAAGTTTTGTGTAAGACAGACGCTATAAAAGCATTGGTTCCCAAAGTGGGGGGGCGCGCCCCTCAGGGGAGGCGAGGGGGGGCACGAAATTTTTTGGATGTTTGAAAGGGGGCGCGTCTCAAATAAGTTTGGGAACCTATAGCAATAGTATTTAACACATTGAATTAGTGACGTAATGAGAAATGACGCGTTATCAAAGTCGGTGTACACAGTGTCAAAGGTAACGCCGACCCGTTTAGCGTCAGCCAGAGGGCGATCACGTTCTCCATGAACGTTCAGTCCATCTGGAGACAGGAGCGAATTAGTGACGTAATGAGAAGTGACGCGTTATCAAAGTAAGTGTTCACAGTGTCAAAAGGCAACGCCGACCCGTTTAGCGTCAGCCAGAGCGCGATCACGTTCTCCATGAACGTGCAGTCCATCTGGAGACAGGAGCGAATTAGTGACAATCAGAAAAACAAATAGGGTCTTACACCTTTTTTTGAAATATGTTGTAAATCAATCGTAAGGTTATAATGAACCAGTGGAATTTTAATTTTAATTTTAATTTTTAAAAGCCTATAAATGACTTAAAACTTGAGTGTAAATATGATTTTGACTTTTAGCGCGGAAACGCTAGCCGCCATGCTGACTCGGCTCGTGACGTCACTCCGTTAGTTTCTTTAACTTTTTGCTTTCACAAAATCGTCCTCTGTACGGTGCGTCACCGTACAATTGCAAACATCAGCAATATATTGCTATGCGCGGCTGACCCAATTTTATATTTTATGTTTTACATTATTTTAAGTTTAGTGTTCGATTTAGCAGCCTAACAAGTGGCCGCGACTCTCGTTAATCAATTATTGTACCTTTATACGTAATCAAGTAATAAATATCTACATTCAACAAGGAGTTTGAATCATTCTCTTCATAATCAACATAATCAAGAAAGGTGTATGGCTAGCAATAGACCATACATCTTTATTCGAGCCGGATTTATCTACAATCAAGAAAACTCAGTGCTTTGTGAATCTCGCGTACGGAGCGAATCGGTCCATTTGGCCTCCCGGAAGAGGGTCTCACCAACTGGATTGAGAAGGCGCATAATCTGTACAGAGTTCGCAAAGACATTGGGGACTAGTACCTAAACAAGAAATCAAGAATCAAGCAAATAAAGAAACAAGCAAGCATTCATCAAACACTCGAACACTCATCAAAAAAGCAAGTAAATCAGGTACAAATACAATTTATAGCAAGCAATTTCAATCAATTTCAAGCAATAATCAAGCATGTCTTCAATGGAAGATATTTTAGCAAACCAAGAGCAACTCATAGATGCAATTTACAAGATCCAAACCAA
>NW_021133192.1:0-1160 GCF_004193835.3 Ostrinia furnacalis | reverse complement strand
ATTAATTTCAATTTATTTTTATAAAAATGAACGACGAAAAATTAAAATTAAATTTGGATAAAAACATCGATTTTAAGCACGACATCAAGAAAAATGACATTTTAAAAATATCACCAACTTCTGGTTCGATTGCTAATTTAAATAAAAATGGAGATATTGTTTTCCAATCTCTTCAATCGTCAAATCCAATTGATATTTCAAATTCAAGATTATATTACAAATTTGAAATAGAATTTGTAAAAGATACTGATGATATAACATTAGAAAATAACTTTTTTCCAAATTTATTTAATAATATGAGATTAAAATTAGGTTCAACAGAAGTCGAATCAATTCTTAATCCAGGAATATATTCGACAATGTTAAATTTAATTTTAACAAATAATACTTATAAAACAGATTATGGAGAAATGACTGGTTGGATTCCAGATAATAGTAAAGGAGATAATGATGTAACTGGAGAAGATAGAAATATTGGTTATTATAAAAGAAAATTACTATATAATAAAACAAAGAAATTTGAAGGATATTTTGAATTAAAATATTTATTTGGATTTCTTCAAAATTATAATAGAGTATTACATAATGTTTTTATAGAATTAATTTGTAATCGACAAACTGAAGATCAAATCTTATTTTACGGAGCAGCAGCAACCACTTGTAAATTAAAATTAACAACTTTAGAATTACATATACCTGAATGGACATTAAATCCAAGATCGGAAGTAGCTTTATTAGAAAGATTAAATTCAAATAAATCAATATTTGTAAATTATTTAAACAGAATTTGTTCAGTAATTGATATGGGAGTTGGATCAAGCTATTCTGTAAAATTAGCAAATTTAGCTTATCGACCAAGATTTATTTTAATTGGATTTAAAGATACTGAAATTTCTTTTCAAAAGAATAATAATTTATTTATTCAAAAGACAACAAAAACTATAAAAGCAGTTCCACCAGCAACAGTTGATACAATTAATTATAATGCTTTAAAAAGTATTCAAATTCAATTAAATAATACTTATTATCCAGTTAATAGAATGGAATTTAATGAAGCAAATAATGAAGTTTTATTTCCTTATTCTGCTTATGTAAGTTGCTGTAAAGAATTTGATAATAATCCACATCTTAGTTTACAAGATTTTAAAAATTTATATCCA
>NW_021133191.1:0-1167 GCF_004193835.3 Ostrinia furnacalis | reverse complement strand
TTATTTTTGCTTCTATTACGATAAAATTTATTTTGTATGTAGCTAAATAGATATTTTTTCATCTAATTTCAAAGTTATTGTTTTAACTTATACCGTTTATGAACTATTATTGTGTGACCATCAAATTTGAGTGTAAATGAGAAGTACCCCTATATGTATAGCCTGACCAGGAACATAAAAACCCTCGCCATGTTGCGGAAAACTAATGGTACTAATTTCTTTTAATGGCAACAGTATAGTTCCAAAATACTGAACTGTCCTATGCATGACATTGACAGTGGGGCGCCACCGTCCATACCGGATCGCTGGTTTTGATTTTTGCCATGTTGGAAACCATACAGTTGAACGATGGTAGCGCCCCTCTGTCATTGAGTTTGGTGGGACAGTTCAGCGTGGGTCATCTATAACTGAAAACTTCATTGACATGTCACCATGCATGTCAGTCTATTGTTGTCAAAGTGTAAACAAACTTTATTTTAAATGTGTGCAATTGATTTCGTGAATTAAATTGCTAAAATATTTTTATAGTCGTGAAAGAAAAGTGGTTCACGATGTGTTAATGTATTTGTCGAAGAGAAATACTAAGGGTTCGGACAATATTTTCATTGAATAATGTTTCCGACAAAGGTTGTCAAATTGACTGACATGTTTATCGTATGGTACCAGTGTTGGAATTCGTACTATAATTATAGTATTTGTACTATTATTTCATAGTAAATACTATATACTATCCTAATTACGAGATAGTACGAGATAATACTATATTTTTTTATTCCGTTCCATTTACCCTTATTTTAAGCTAAAATTTTACATTTGGCAACTTATTTAAGAGGAAATTGCTGAAATGGTATCAACATTCCATAGACAATATACTATTCTCAACCATTCATAAGATTCTTATTTTTATAAATACTTTTTGCTATGAGAACTGGACCAATAACATTTTAATTAAAGGTTTCTTTATTCAATTAAACTTTATTATTTCATTTAAATCCCTATTTACCTAACGTACTATATTTTTCAAGAAATACTATCTTTTTATCTTCCATAGACAATAATTTTCGAAGAGCGTAATTCCAACACTGTATGGTACAGTCCACTATGAAAATTAGCTGTAGTCTGTTTCAACTACCTATTTTAAAGTTTTTTGTCACTTTCTAAGTGTTG
>NW_021133190.1:0-1293 GCF_004193835.3 Ostrinia furnacalis | reverse complement strand
GAATATCGTTCGGGCTGAAACGAACGAACACTTTTTTTCAATGACTGAGTGCATTTACACTTTGGTGGCTGAGAAAATTAAAGTAAACACTTCATAGTAATTAAGCACAATCTAAATAGATACTTTGTTTGAACTTAATAATGTTCCGTGAGTTAATTTATAACTTTAACTTATACGTGTACCTACTCACTTCTTTTTTTTTTATACACTCCTTTTTAATCCTCGTCGCCATTGTATTGTACACCTTTATCTCCGCCATTAGATTAATTATTATTTGGCTCGCCTACACACACAGCACGACCTGCCCGCACCACGGTCGGACGCCGAATGCCCCCACCGCTGACTGGGCTGTGACGTATGCGCTCGAGACAAATGTCGTCGTCGAAAATCGCTCGGACAAGTAGTATTTTAATTATATTTTTTTACAGAATGGTTCTATTGAAAAGATATTTTGTTATGCATAAGACAATCTATTATACTCTTTAAAATATTGAATGGAGTAAATCAAATCTATACGACATAAAAGTTACAGCCCGCTTTTAACATCAAGTCGGTGTGCGGACGCGTCATGGTGATTAGAGAACAGAGGTTCATGAAATTAATTTAGCCACAAATACATAAGATAGAGGCTTATGATTTTGTGCACAACTAGATAGGGTTGTGAAGTAACATATAAAAATACTTGCATTTCTTTAATTTGTTATTTTTAAGGTTTTTACAGCCCGGACACGTAAAAATTAGGCAATTTGAGAATGGCCGATATACGACCTTAATTTACGAAAGAATACAAAAATAACTAATGATACATATCGTCAGTGGAAAGGAAAAAATGCTAAAGCGCCATTTTGGCCAAAATGAGTTATATATGTTACGGCTAAAGATAGGTGTGAACATAAACTTAAGATTAGCCGGGTAAACTTAAGTTTATCTTCGACGAGGGGTTAATGTTAGTTTCTTCTATCTTTAGCCGGCTAAACTTAAGTTTAACCGCAGGCCCGTGGCTAAAAATGTAGAAGGAAATAGAAAAGGAAAAAATGTAATAATGTATACTATTTTGACACGAAAACTTTACTAAATAACTTTTAAAAAAAATAAAACCGACTTCAAATGCGTGAACACAAAAAAAAACTAAAAATTGAAAATATTGCGTATAAAAAAGTTCATCCCCAATCTTCCACCCTTGGGGGTGAAATATTTTCTTCAAATTCGCATGAAACCACCCTTTTGATAATACCTATTCAACAAAAAAATAATCGTTCAAATTGATTTATAATCGGCGGAGATATTGCGTAT
>NW_021133188.1:0-722 GCF_004193835.3 Ostrinia furnacalis | reverse complement strand
TATAACAAAAAAAAAACGAATTTAAAAGCAGATTTTTTTCAGAAAGTATCATTTTTTATTATTCGTTTTCTTTTTCTGAGTATTTTATGTATTTATTTAGTATCGTCTGTTATTTAGCGTTATTACTGTTTTTATTTTATCAGGATATACCTCTTAGAGCTGATTTTTCAATCGTTGGATAACTCTTAACTAAAGAATAATTTTGGCATATTGATAGTTTCAGTATGGGAAATATGTCAAAATGACAAATTTATTCGTCAGTTAAAAGTTATTTGATGATTGAAAAATCAGCCCTTAGTCAAAAATTTATTACGTTTTCTTTACAATAAGTAATTGCAAGAAAAAAAATCTATAATTTTTTTAAGAAAAAAACAAAAAAATTTTGACCTCTTTTTTGTCGATAAAAATAGGTCTAATTTCACCTAATTTCATATGTACACTTTATATGTATGTATGTCACGCTCACACTGTATATTCACTAGACATGAAGAGACGTCTTCATGAGTAGGCATAAATGAAGGGTCAAACAAGAAGCTTCATGCTTAGGCTGAGTTGCACCATCTTACTTTAACTTTGACAAACATCAAAAATCTGTCAAAAAACTCCATACAATAAGCACCGGCTATCGTTATTGTTACAGTTCAAATTAGGTGGTGCAACTCAGCCTTAGTGTCGTAGTGACGGACGGTTACCACACCGCGGTCGGCACGTAATAATTATAG
>NW_021133187.1:0-8954 GCF_004193835.3 Ostrinia furnacalis | reverse complement strand
CACTTAAGCCAGAAAGCCTTGAATTTTGGGCACATTAGAATAATATTTTTAACCAAGGTAGATAAAGTTAAAAACGGGATTATTTCCAATAAACAAAAATTGTCGACAATTACAGCAAGATTTTACTAAGTGTTATACCATTTTGGAATCCTTACTAAATGCGCCAAATTATGACGTCACTTGCCACACTCGCGTAGTACAATTTTTTTTAGTACAGTCAGTTTAAACTAGGCAAAATTTTTATTTTGATATTTTTTTTGGGAATAATGTATTTTTTTCATCCAAGTTGGAGCAGCTGGTTTTGTAATTTTGATAACAATTTAGAGAAACATTATTCAGGGTTACATAACAAAAAAAAAACTTGGAAAAAGTGAAGATTTGTGGCAACACGAGTAAAAGGACCGTCACCTGGAGTAGATTTTTTTGATTTTTTTTAAATGCCTATTATTTTTAAAATATGCCACATAGATTTTTTTTTATATTTTTCTGATAACCAGCACAACTTGCCTCAACACCCAGTTCCCGCTTGACGTTACATTACGGGACACCCTGTATATCATCAAAACCGGCTTGATATATATCGGATATATATCCGATATATATCTTGATATATATCCCTTGATATATATCCTCGAACCCTGTGCCTTATACATGTCGCGTTTGAGACCCTTTGCACGACTTTACTGTATAGGCAGATATCGACATTGCGAGGCTGGTTTACGAAGCGTACGTTAAACTCTTGAATTATGACGTCGATTTCGTTCAAATTCGTATAAAAGGTGTTTGTTGAATTAGCTTCGTATAGCTCCCGGGACAAACTTGACCTTCACTGGTTGGGTTTTTATTGGCGGTCAAGTTGTAGATCTACACAGGAGTTGCAGCGGTGGGAATAGTCGCGTAAGTTAGCTACGCAATGTCGATAACTTACTAGTTGTTGTAAAACTCACCCGTAAGGTCGACGCTGGTCATGACCCGTAGGAACACGGGACGTGCATAGGCGGGCAGGTCGCGGGCCAACGCACGCGCCAGTTGAGACAGGTCTAAGGAACCATCTACGTCGACGATACCACACATGCCCGCGCGACCTTCCACATTTGGCACCTGGGGTGGGAAAAGAAAAATTATCTATAGCTGGATAGAGTACTTATTGCTGCGTGGACAACGAAATAATCTCTAAAGAACCATCTACGTCTACAAAGCCGTGAATTTCTGCGCGCCCTTCGACGTTTGTAACCTGGGGTGGAGTGGAAAAAGGAACTTTATTCATAGCTGGACAGAGTACTTTTTTCTGAGTCGATAATCAACTGTCAACCTAAACCAGGTGTAAATAATTGTGAGCAGAGGACGAATGTCCAATTTAGGACAATAACTCGCGGCTCTATTTTATTAGCCCTGGAGGACACCCTCGGGTTTTAGTGGGTAGGCCCCACCTTTCTGGCTAGGAGTCCCACACTACACTGCCCACTGGCCGTCTCAGCGGCCAGTAGATACAGGGTGGAATTTTGTAATGCCACCTTGAGGGAAAGTACTCGAAATACTGTAGATATAAAATTTTACTCAAAGAAAACATTCCTTTATTTTTGAAAATAAATAGAACTGCATTCAAAAATTTTCAAAAATTTGCTTGCCACAACCGGAAATCGAACCGACTAAAATCTGATAAAAATTACACACTGTATTTTTTTGCATCGATCGTTAGGGATAAGTATAAGTATGAAATCTCTCCAACAAACTTGATAAATAAAATGAAAGGAAAACCCTGACATCTTAAATTATGTGAATTACTTACAGAAGATTGTATGGTATGGTCAAAATGGTGGTGGTGAATTATCAAAATTTTTTCGGAAATCTTTGAATGCAGTTCTCTTTCTATTCAAAAATAAAGGAATGTTTTCTTTGAGTAAAATTTTCTATCTGCAGTATTTTCCTTCCAGGTGGTATTACAAAATTCCACCCTGTATACGTAAAGCATTTGAAAAAAGGTCTACGATTCAAATACCACACATACAACGCTCGACACTTGGGGTGGGTAGAAAATGGACCTTAATTTAGCATAACCAGCCGGACTATAGTCTATCCAATATAGCTTGATTAGAATGACAGCTGCCATCATAAGTAACGACATAACTTTGTAGTAGCGATCAATGAGAGCTAAATATTGGCGGACAAGAAATAATTCACGTCTGACCTACAAATAATATTTTCGACGATAGTGCTTCCAATAAATTTATTAATTTCGTGTAAATGCAGCGTTAAATTAGAAATTATAAAAATCAAGCTAGAGTATTAACGACGTCTCTACAAGGTTATCTCGAGTTACAAAAATGTTAGTGATGGGACATATCGACAAATGTCATATTAAATTAAAACTAATTTTTTAACATATTTTACAAAATTTTTTTCTAACTAATTTTTTAACATATTTAAGTCAAGTTATACGTTTTTCTAAATGTTTACTATTAAAAATCAAAAAACATTTCATTCTTAAATAATCAAACATCGGAAATCAATCACCGGTAATTTTTTGGGTATTCATAGCACCGTTGCTCTAGAAGAGTTGCCCACCGCCCTCTAGCGAGAGGAAAAAACCACTGAAGAACACTGATGATAATGACTACGACTTAGGTTGTACACCCTTGACATGAATTTTAAATTTTACTGTCTTTAAATTTAAATCATAATTGTCATTTTTATGAATAAAGATATGAAAAAAAATTGGGTGTATTTTTTTATATTATTTTTTCGAAAACTTATCGATACATCTATGTGAACCGTACGAAACATACCCAGCACTAGTCACATTCGTTTGACAGCCGTCATTCTAATCAAGCTATATTGGATAGACTATAATTGTAAGATGCGCGCTTCAATATATCTACAACCATAGAACAAAAAGTTACCAGCACTCCATAGACAACCGCGTCTCTATGATCAGCGACTCTTGATACAGCGGCTTCGACCTCTGTGGTGCTGACGTTCTCTCCGCGCCAGCGGAAGGTGTCGCCCGTGCGGTCGCGGAAGAACAGGTAGCCCAGCTCGTCCGCCACCAGGATGTCGCCTGCAGGGAGAAACGATACTTATTGCATGGCAGTAAGGTGTGTTTTAGCTTGGGAGTGTTTAGTCTTTCTGCACATATTGTAATGAAACGTATTTTAAACTTTAACCAAACCAACGCGTGCAGATCGCCATTGCCGACGCGATCATAGGCCAATGACAGGACTGGTGTGGAAATAAGTATAGCCGGAAATTCAACCTGACAGTTAGAAATCCTAGATTCAAGTCGAGTAATTTAGTAACTCTCTTTTAGTAACTAAACTACTTTGCTACTACAGTTTACAAGTAATCAGTGATTTTTATATGAACACAACTAAACCGCCCAGTTCGGACTCGTTTAGCCGGTGCGTGAGTGAGTAAGATCCTTGGATCGACTACATGATTTAGTAACCTACTCGACTAAATTTCTGATGTTCAGACACGTTAGTTACTAAATTACTATCCACTTGACTAAATTACTCGACTAGTGCGAGCAAGGGTTTAGTTAACCCATTATAGACTGAGTTTTCTTAAAGTGTCAGATTTTTGTTTTTTTGAAATATGTTTATAATTATGATCTAGATAATGCTATACAAGCATTGAAAAAATGATCCGACCTGTAATCTAGAAAAAAAATGCTGGTACCATATGGTACCGCTAGCCTCTTACCGTGTCAGTCGGTTAAAACATAACTTTATCATGGACTTTATAAAAATAGGGTAAATTATTTATTTTATTATNACTCTAATATTGTTCGAGA
Organism: Ostrinia furnacalis; assembly: GCF_004193835.3. Lineage (NCBI taxonomy): Eukaryota > Metazoa > Arthropoda > Insecta > Lepidoptera > Crambidae > Ostrinia > Ostrinia furnacalis. Next base: position 5,161 of record NW_021133187.1, on the reverse strand, counting down.
GTTGCAATTATCTCGAGTTCATTCTATAAATATCTGCTTCGTCTTGGGACCTTCATCGTCCTCCAAAACTGCCAATGTTTCGCGTAAGTTACATCTAAAATAAACAAAAACCCATGGTTTTGTAAAGTACAGGAAACTATTTTACTTTATCTTCCTGTATACCTTATATACCATTGAATATATCACATTCTTCCTAATAAATACAGTAAAAACTAAAAATCATAAAATAATTAAAAAGACACGGTAAGCGGCTAGCGGTACCGTACGGTACCAGTAAGTTTGACATACAATATTTCCAATTAATATTACCTATCGACGTAATTTTACACCATTTCACAATAAGAGCACTTATGGAGAATACAAGATTGTAACAAAATCAGTATTTCCCTATCACACAAAAAAAATATGATCACTTACTTGAATGGCGCGTCAATTTTTAAGAGAAAATTTTGATGCGCTCACTTCAATCATTTATTACACACAACTGAAAAGAATAACTGACAATTTTTATTCCTAGAAGCATAGACCATATCTATTGGCTACGACTTGCATCAATCAGAGCACTGCATCTTTTCACGTGTTCATGTATAGAGCCAAATTAAAACACACAAAAAAGTGGTACCATATGGGACCGCTAGTCTATAATGGGTTAATTATTATTAGTTATCTATGGTTTATGACAAATCACCAGAAGACCATTTCATTAGAAACCTCACATTCCCATTTTGAATAAAAAATGTCTCACCCGATATAAAAGCCAGGTCTCCATGCGCAAACACATCTTTAACGACCTTCTTCTCCGAGGCGGCTTTGTCCACATACCCGAGGTATTCTCTAGAAGGGTTGTTGTGCGAGATCTTCCCTATGAACACGCCTGGCTCGTCTGGCTGAGCTAACTGTGGAATAAAAGTATTTAATATAAGTTTTAGGGCAGAAGAGATATAAGGCATTTTTTGTTCACTCTTTATTGGAACTGAATTTTGAACTTTATGCTGATGGGGTAAGATTCAAATGAAACAGTTTTTTTTATTTCGATAATGGTCAAACGGTTGAGACATTAAAATGCGGCGTCAATCTAAAGCCCGGTCTGCGAGCACGTAGAATTTTGTTTAATGACCCCAAGCTACCCATCCCTATCGCTCGCGCGTAATTATGTTGCTGTCGCGCTCGCACACTCACTGCGGGCGCCCGTCGCACAGTCGCGATAGCAATATAATAGGCTAGATGACAAAATTTCAATTATTTGTCCGTCAGACAGATAAATTAGAAAATATTAGACTCATATTTTTTATTTTCTTTCATAATTAAATAATAACAGTGTTACATCGAGTTGAAATGGCGCGATACGTCACGCTTGAGTAGAATTTTTACTCAAAAGTGACGTCACGCGACATTTCAACTCAATATAATACTGTAATTATTCGATTATGGAAAAAAATAAAAAATATGAGTCTAATATTTTCTAATTATCTGTCTGACGGACTAAATAGAATTTCAATTTCATTACCCAGTCATCATCCCTATTACGCGCGAGCGATAAGGATGGGTAGCTTGGGGTCATTGGACAAAATTCTATGTGCTCGCAGACCTGACTATAGCTATCTTAAGTAATCTTAACAGGCACACACAAAGAATATTTTTTTCTTATTTGAAACAAACCGTAAACGGAAGAAAAAACAATGTAAAATAATTTAAATTGGCCTACATAAAATATACCGAGACCTCGGTTATAACGTCAGATACATATTCTGACAACAAATAGAAACAAAAGACATTATTGTTATCATCAATACATTTATCATTGTCATGTCCTCGATTTCGCGCGTTCAATAAATCATTCGCATAAATGGTTTTAAATAAGATAATAATAATGTAAGTAGGTACTAGCTTTTCCCGCGGTTTTGTCCATTAATTTTGGACTCTCACAGAGCGACTATCCTATCCTAGGGTCTCAAACCATATTATCTTGTATCAAACTTAATCAAAATCGGTTCAGAGATTTAAGCGCGAAAAGGCAACAGTTACTTTCGCATTTATAATATTAGTAAATGAGTATATTTTTATAAGTGTTTCCGTACCTGACATAGACCTCTAGAATCGCGTATGGGCTCTCCCGTTTCCTGGTCCACTTTGATGATGGCGATGGGATATACTGATGGGATGATCCGGGACACAAAGCCGATCGCTCCAGGGGTACCGTCGGTGTTGGCTGAAAAGGACAGAAGATTTTCAAACAGTTAATTGGAACTACAATATGTAATAAAATTCTGATTTATCTTTTCTCGTCTAGTTGATTCGATTAATAATTTTAAATACTACTAAATGTTTCCTATTTTGTTTCATTTAGAATTTGAATAAGGGGCTTTCATTGTTGGACTTTACTGTATTGACTAACTCATAAACTCCTTAGTTTATTGTAGTTTAGTGGTAGTAATACCGGAAATGTAAAAAGTGTATGTTTAATGGCTTACCAATATTGGCGTTTCCTTCAGTAGCCCCGTAAAACTCTATTACATGCTTCACGTTGAATCTTTTTAAGAATTCTGTCCAAATCTGAAACATACATGTAAATGATCAAAATAAAAGTACATATTTCGAAAAAAGTTAGATAGACAGAAATAGCGAGATGAGCAGTACCCTTTCACAATAGCTACATTGATGCCCATTGTAGATGTCATATCGACCCACGGTAACGAAGGTCACGATGCTGATATTCAGTGTACTGCATGCGAGAGTGAGTGTCACGGACTTTTTTAATACCTAACTACCACTTAAACTAATTTTTATACCGCTGTCCGGTCCCAAACTTGCAATATAGTGCAAGTTTTTTTTGAGACTAGGTGATGGCGCTGTCATATAGTCTGTTGTTGTTGTTGTTTCAGCCAAATGACGTCCACTGCTGGACAAAGGCCTCCCCCAAGGTTTTCCACAATGAACGGTCCTGCGCTGCCCGCATCCAGGCTCTTCCCGCGACCTTTACCAGATCGTCGGTCCACCTAGGAGGAGGCCTGCCCACGCTACGTCTTCCAGCCCGTGGTCGCCACTCGAGAACTTTCCTGCCCCAACAGCCATCGTCTCTACGAGCTATGTGCCCCGCCCACTGCCACTTGATTTTAGCAATTCTGCGAGCTATGTCGGTTACTTTGGTTCATATTGGGACATATAGTCTGACAGTGTATTAAAGGAGGATATCTATTTATGTATTTACCTGCGGCCGCAGTCCGTTCCCGTATATGATGCGTACGTTATGCTGCGTGTCGGTGGGAGACGGCGGCGTGGCCAGGATGTAGCGGCACATCTCTCCGATGTAGTGCCCTGCCTGGGATATAATACGAGATTCTTTATCGTCATCAGCGGTTTCTAGGGTATTTTACAACATTCGCCAATAATTCTAAAGCTCAACTTATTTAAAACACACTATTTAACTAAATCAAATGTTAATCATGACTTTTGGTTGCTTTGCAATTATTAAAAATTTGTCAATGAGGGCTATCGTTTTTATACTTGAAGAGTTGGCGAATGACACTACTCTAAAGTGGCGCTATCCAAGTGAGTGCAAATGTGATAGTCCTACCGCTTTAGCGCTCACAAGTGTGCGCTACTGTCTTCGCCACTAGCTAGACAGTGACCTTACCCTACAGTGGCGCTAACTGGTGATTGCTAAAACATCAGCCCTCTCTATGACGAACAGAATAATTTTATTATAGCTCAGTGTGTTTGAGGAAGACTTGTGTATGGCAAATGTCATGTAGGAAATAGTTGAAAAGTAATATGGGATGGGTGACGCGCATTTGCAGATTTTTGCTTTTAAATTAAATATCTAATGAACTTTAGCGAGGATCAAAATAAACATTTAAAATTACAAGTATTAAGGCTTGTTAGTTTTAAAGATATGGAGATATTATGTCAAATATTTATTTATGTTTACATGCCATTCTTTGGCTTACTAATTTGCCGAAAGATATGAGTGATTGTCCCCATAATTGAATGATCAAACGAACTTACCAAGTGAAGTTCGATCTAAATTATCCTGTTTTCGCCGAAGAGATTTAAAGGTTTTCCACAATGAACGGTCCTGCGCTGCCCGCATCCAGGCTCTTCCCGCGACCTTTACCAGATCGTCGGTCCACCTAGGAGGAGGCCTGCCCACGCTACGTCTTCCAGCCCGTGGTCGCCACTCGAGAACTTTCCTGCCCCAACAGCCATCGTCTCTACGAGCTATGTGCCCCGCCCACTGCCACTTGATTTTAGCAATTCTGCGAGCTATGTCGGTTACTTTGGTTCATATTGGGACATATAGTCTGACAGTGTATTAAAGGAGGATATCTATTTATGTATTTACCTGCGGCCGCAGTCCGTTCCCGTATATGATGCGTACGTTATGCTGCGTGTCGGTGGGAGACGGCGGCGTGGCCAGGATGTAGCGGCACATCTCTCCGATGTAGTGCCCTGCCTGGGATATAATACGAGATTCTTTATCGTCATCAGCGGTTTCTAGGGTATTTTACAACATTCGCCAATAATTCTAAAGCTCAACTTATTTAAAACACACTATTTAACTAAATCAAATGTTAATCATGACTTTTGGTTGCTTTGCAATTATTAAAAATTTGTCAATGAGGGCTATCGTTTTTATACTTGAAGAGTTGGCGAATGACACTACTCTAAAGTGGCGCTATCCAAGTGAGTGCAAATGTGATAGTCCTACCGCTTTAGCGCTCACAAGTGTGCGCTACTGTCTTCGCCACTAGCTAGACAGTGACCTTACCCTACAGTGGCGCTAACTGGTGATTGCTAAAACATCAGCCCTCTCTATGACGAACAGAATAATTTTATTATAGCTCAGTGTGTTTGAGGAAGACTTGTGTATGGCAAATGTCATGTAGGAAATAGTTGAAAAGTAATATGGGATGGGTGACGCGCATTTGCAGATTTTTGCTTTTAAATTAAATATCTAATGAACTTTAGCGAGGATCAAAATAAACATTTAAAATTACAAGTATTAAGGCTTGTTAGTTTTAAAGATATGGAGATATTATGTCAAATATTTATTTATGTTTACATGCCATTCTTTGGCTTACTAATTTGCCGAAAGATATGAGTGATTGTCCCCATAATTGAATGATCAAACGAACTTACCAAGTGAAGTTCGATCTAAATT
>NW_021133186.1:83417-108975 GCF_004193835.3 Ostrinia furnacalis | reverse complement strand
GAAATTTCCGTAATCTCGCCAACCCTATGCGCCACAAAGGGTTTAAAAGTGCGGGCGTCACTTCGCAACCATCTAAGCACTGTCATGGAATCGGACCAAAAGGTAACACGACATGGTTTATGTTTATGAGCTNTGGTGTTTAATGAACAACTGAAGTAAAAAAGTAAAAAAACAAAGCGTCAAAATATAAAAAACATTCCAAAAGAAAAAATACAAAAAACGCATATAAAAAAGGTCTGTCGCCAACATGGCGCCCCGCGGTGTGAAGCAACCATAAAGCAGTCAGGCGACAGTCGGCAGCAGCACCAGCTTCCTGACGGGGCGACGTAATGTGCCTCCTTTCGTGGCAACGTCAGCGCATCTGACGACTCCCCTTGATCCAGGCCACACGGCGGTCACTCTGCCTCGGGGCCAGGTTCCTCTAGGAAGAGCTCCATCACCAATTAGGACAAGGTCGCCAACTTTCAGCTGAACCTTTGGCTGCGGGGGTATGCTGCGCCTTGGTACGAGTGTTGGAAGGTACTCATCAACCCATCGCTTCCAGAAATGGTCAGCTAACCTTAACCCTTTCTTCCACTGGGTGCGTCCCCAAAGGTCTGTGTCTGAAACAGGACGCAGGACTGGTTCATTCGTGGCTGTTCCNCCTAGAACCGTGACGTACTGCGAGCGGAACACTCAAGTGCCAGTTGTCAACTCCGATGATCAATGCGGGCTTTGCTTGTTCGTAACACAGCTCTTCCGTCAAATCACGTAAATAGTCAAAGCGCGAAATGTCATCCGCCGACACCGATTGACAATTGGTTAAATTTAATTTTGGCATGGCACGAACATTAGAAATATCGAAAGATTTTTGACCATGTTTACCTTTTATATTAATATTTACAAATGTGACTTCCGAACTTTTAGAAAGCCCACCTATACAATTTACCGTAATGTTCCCCTTAGGCCCCACAGCGCCGATGTCTTCAGCCACTTTTGAATCGATAATGGTAGCCGTTGAGCCATCATCGAGGAGAGCATATATGTCCGCCGAGCCCAGAGGGCCGCTGACCGACACAGGAATCACCTTGAGCAGCGGACGACGACCCGCTCCATCCACATGCTGCTGCGATGTNTAAGCACTGTCATGGAATCGGACCAAAAGGTAACACGACATGGTTTATGTTTATGAGCTTGAATGATGAAACTTGCAAACCTCGCAGCTATCAAGGCAGCTTGTAGCTCGAGTCTGGGCATAGACACAGGCTTTAATGGTGCAAGTCGAGCTTTCCCACCAATTAGGGTGAGTTGAACGCTGTCATTGCCAAGACTCAAACGCCAATATGCAACGCACGCGTATGCATACTCGCTCGCATCAGCGAAAACGTGCAACTCCAAGTCGGGTTTCTGGTGATGATGGAAAGCCTGATACCAACGTGGAATTGAACAGGTTTTAACTTCAACGAGCCTTTGAAGCCATGATGACCAGCTGGCTACGATAGAAGCAGAAGTTGATTCGTCCCATGAAACCCCTTTTCTCCATAAGTCTTGGAACATTATACGCCCTTGGACTACGATCGGAGCTAGAAACCCAAGAGGATCGTACACTCGCATTAGTAATGAGAGAGCTGCTCTCTTCGTAAGTGGCGATGGGATTTCCTCGGGCACGTCAATCCGAAAATATAGGTTGTCTTCTACAATGTTCCAAGACAACCCCAAAATTCTAATGCAGTCTGATGATGATGAAACGCTAGATGAGGAAGATGATGGACCTAAGCCTACTTGTGGTGTGGTAAGGTTACACAGCTCAGGCGGCAGCAAGGACAACGCCTCCGGTTTATTAGATACCCACGATCTCATCTCNCATGAACTCATTGGTTCCATAGTAGTAGCGGTAGGTTGCTCACTTTGCTCAGCCATTTTCCTCTTGCTTCTAGTAAGCATAATAGGGAAAATTGAAGGTAACACTATAAAGTAAATAAGCTAGTACTTACCGCGAAGGACCATTTGTTGGGCACCGGGTGTGCCCGTTACTATACCTATATAATATATTGAATTGATTTGGAGATGTTCACTTTTTACTATATTGAAACACGTCTTTGACTAATGGTGTTTAATGAACAACTGAAGTAAAAAAGTAAAAAAACAAAGCGTCAAAATATAAAAAACATTCCAAAAGAAAAAATACAAAAAACGCATATAAAAAAGGTCTGTCGCCAACAACAGTAGCAGCACTTTTGCCTTGTGAGCGCCTCAAAAATGCAAGGAATGGCGAATTTATGTCTTTTTTTGTTACGTCTTAATTGGACATTAAGGTAATGGTTAAATATCTGCCCATTGTCACCTTAACTCAGCCCCATGGAAACTGTACCATTGTTTTCGCAAAGTTCATTGCAATAGTTTCAACAATTAACGGTTTTTATGGCACTGATTTAAATTTAAGGTGTCGGTTGTTTGCCCTTTTCCACGTTGCATATTTATTCCAAGCATTTTCATGTAAATCTTCATCTGGAAATTTTACAAGGGGATTTTTTTTCTGTGTAGTGTGGTTTTGGAGTACGGAGACAGTAGTTAACAAAATGTATCTCAATACGATGCAAAATGAATTTACATGATATTAAACATGTTGAATAGAGTTGGCTAGAGTATTTAAAAAGAGCCTTTTAAGATTAGAGATATGTGAAAACTTGAAACTGCCTGCCTGAAACCAGTAACCTTGTAAACTTTTTTAAATAGAGCCAGAAAAGAAGAAGCTAAAAAAGAGAAGGCTTTACAGCACATGCCCCTTTTATTAGTGTCCTGAAAGTACTGGTAGATACCTACATTAATTTAAAAAAAATGTTTTAGGAAGTGTAAAGGAGAGCTTTTAAGGCCCGGTTTTTTTATTCGTAGTTAAAATAACCAATAAAAATCAAATTTGACAGATGTCAAATGACAAGTGGTTAAATATCAGAAAAAAATGTTTTTCGAACAATGGTTAGCTAGACTTTTAGTACATTTTTTTAACTTTTAGTTAACATTTTGTTAATATTTTTATTTATTATTTTATTTTTTATTTAAACTTTTAGCACATATACAGAAAATGCACTGTGGCGGACTTAATGCCGGATGGCATTCTCTGCCAGTCAACTACGGGTCATGTAGAAAGAGTTTATTTAACCATTAGTTGCAAAATTTAACAATTTGTTATTTTAACTATGAATCAAAAAACTGGGCCGAAGTTGGTCCCAGTGCTTTAGTTATTTGTTTTAACTTATTTTGTATAAATACATAATAATAATATTATTATTTGGCTGCATTTTTAAATGATCACCCATCAACTTCCAACCGTAGCAAAAGCAGTTTAACATTTCTAATCACTTCCAAACCGCTGTATCCTCTGTGCCACGGGTCGCTGTCGATTCGGTCCAGAAATGCCAGTGCCATCCAACTGTCATGCGCCGACATGAGAGCGCAACGTGCACTGAATGCGCTTGCGTCTGTAGTGCGCGATCTTTTTACTCGCGCGTTTAATTTGTCTCCTATTTGCCGACGATCGCCCGCGCACTGTCGTCGTCTAGTCGGCGAGAAACTAATACATTTTATTCGCTGTGAGTTTAAATTACAGATTGCCTTGAAATCCTGCAATATAATTATTTTCAAGGCGAGAGTGAATAGGCACTTACAGGGCAGATATGTACCATCCTAGACTGAATTTCACTTCACCAGGTGCGATTGCGGTCAAATAACTGCCTTATCTTATATAAAAAAAAATTGTTGGCTTTTTACACAATGCTATCTAGTCCCAAATTAACCAAAGCTGTACTTACTGTGGGTACCAGACAACAACTAGAGCTTTTTTTGTAAATAATGTTCCGTTTTTGGTTTGTATTTTGACAATTAAAGACAGATTTTTTGGGTATAAAAATAACTAAACAAATACACACAGATATTGTTGAAGCATTATAATAAGTTAATAGTGTTTTAATAATAACGATAACCGGTGTTTTTGTATGGAGTTTAACAGATTTTTGACGTATGTTAAAGTAAGGTGATACAACCTAGCCTTAGTCTGGTAGCAAATAAAAACCCGAGTAATATACTTCTCCAAAGCACCACAAACTCTCCTAGTGGATGGGCGCCTACTAAAAATGTATTATACAACTTTTTGTCTTCCCTTTCATTTGATCGTGGCGCGGCATCGTTTGCTATATCATTAATTAGGGAAATGTCCGCTGTCGGTCTGTCTACATAGCATTGCCTAGGCCTTGAAGGGCAAAAGAGCCGATGGTAAAAACTCAGTCAATTTGTAACTGCACCACAACGATTTATACTATACCCACTTTGATGTGTCCCATTCTCGTTTTTGTGTTTTAATGGGAGCGGGAATTGCAGATGTTGTTTGAATATTAATGGCTTAATTAGTGTCGTAATTAGCGTTGATATATTTTATGTGTGAATGATTGGCTTACAAGGAATTAGTCTGGAACGAGATCAAGATTTGTAGAGCGGAGTAGAGATGGTTTTATAGCATTAAGGAGCTAGAAGTAGAGCCCGTCGTCATCCGTTCAGGTTTCGATAAAATTGTCTTTTTTATGTGACATAGTGCCGTATGGTTTCGGCAGAGCAGAGTTCGTCGTTCGTTCGTTTCAGCCGAAAGACATCCACAGCTGGACATGGACAAAGGCCTCCTCCAAGGATTTCCACAAAGACTGCTACGCCGCTCGCATCCAGGCACCTCCCGCAACCTTCAACAGATCGTCGGTCCACCTAGTGGGAGGCCTACCCACGCTACATCTTCCGGCTCGTGGTCGCCGTGCCCGTGGTCAGAGTAGAATAGGATAGCTCTTTTACGTAGATGCCGTAAAAGGCGACTAAGGGATAAAATGCGAACATCTGGCCTCACCAGCCCGTCTGTCCAGCGTGTGGAGTGCACGCCAAATTCTCTGCTTTCCTCTGGTACATTAAAGTGTTAAAGTGGTCGTGCTCCGGGGCCAAATCCTCTATTTTCCTGTGGTGCATTAAAGTGGTCGCTCCTGCAGTGGATGCCAAGTGATCAGATGATGATGAAATGACAAATCTTTTTTGCTTTACTACGAGTATAAATGATTTTTAATCTCACTGTCTTATGGCAATTATCACAAGGCGCCGCGCTCCACCATGGTCCGCGTGATTTCATATAAAAAATCCCGCGCGCAGACGCATTGTCAGTGGGTTGTGCCGCGCGTGTTTTCTATACAAACTGTGGTACTTGCATACAATGATTAAATCTGTCGTCCCGCGTACCGCGGCGGAGCGCGGCGCAGTGTGATAATGCCTATCAGTTGGTTTTCATTCAAAGAAATAGTGACTCTGTGTAATTAAAACCAAAACAAACTGCACCAAAATTCTGTCACCTTCAAAACAAATAAGTAAATGAACCGATTTATACAATCGATGTCCGCCACTGAACCTACGCTTCCGCAAACATGCAGTACTAATCAGTTGGACAAATGCCTTCGATCGGCTACTCAGGGAGTCGGTGTGACAACTGATAATGTTAGTTTAAGTTCACACATTATGCCATAGACTGTGAAAATGCTTAGACTGGATAGAATCCTCATCAGGACATTTAATCTCTACTGCAGGAGCACGACTCTCTAATTTACCAGAGGCAAATGAAGGATTTGGCCTACACTCCCCAAGCAGACGGGTTGGGAAGACCTGATGTTCGCACTTCGTATAATTGTCTGGACTCTCCTTATCTCCTATCACATATAAACTTTAACGCCAGACCCAATCCCAGACATCCTCGAGCGTTTCGACTCCAAGTGCTAACAAACAACACCTCCTTTTACAACCCAATGGTGCGCATGTGTCGTCTGTACGACGACCTGACATGCCGTGAAGAGGATTTAGATGTCTTTGACATAAACCACAACAGATTTCGTAGGCAAGTGATAGACTTACTCAGTTCGGTGCCTCGCAAAGGTAACCATTAGAACGGAAACTTTAACTTTAAATTACTTTATTGTTTTATAATTTAATATTGTTATACTCTGTGTCGCTATTCATCATGCTGTGTGTATACAATTAGGTTGTCAATCTAGCTCTTAACTACTAACCATGTGTACTTAAGTATCTACTAACAAAACTCGATTGTCAACTGTAGTATATACCTAATAAATAAATAAATAAATAAATTGTCCCTTTCTACATAGTTCTAGTTTAAGTAATCTTATTCTACTCTGCCCAAACCACATGGTTAAATAATGGATGTCATAATGATTATTTAAACTTCAAATTCTTTCCTAATACGCAGCAAATTAAAGAATACTGAGGTGTACCTATAATAATATAATTTTTAAACCTATTCTTGATTACATAGTGCAGTTAAGTGAACAAGGGACAATCCAATCTCTCTTTGTTTATTAAGGGGTAATTGATCCACTGGCGATTGACAAGACCTCATTCTACAGTAGCGCCACCCTGGTGAGTGTAAAATGCGAAAGTTCTTCTACCTTTTTAGCGTTCACCACTTGGCGCCTCTGTCTTGACTACAAGTGAGTGACAAGATCTAACTCTAAAGTAGCGCTAACTGGTAAGAGCAAATACGGTAGCCCTCAATGTAGGTTATGCATTTATTAAACTTCTAAGTGCGTAGACAATACAAGATCGCACGTCCGAATCCTCCAAAGCTATCTAAAACAACCCAGTCTGTGGGTAAGCCAAACATTGTGTGAACATAAGAATTTAATTTATGTTGACACTGGGATGTTTGTAAAAAGCCCACATAAACGGACCACACGCGTGGTCGATTAGTCCAATGGTGCTAGTGGTGTCGGAGACAACACGGACTTGTAACGTAATTACCGTTCGACATTATGTCGGAGAAGGTGAATTTAAGTAACGTTAACAGCTTATTGAAATTTTACAAAGATGATGATGAAGATGAGTTGGTGTAAAAGTTAAGTTAAACTTAAAAAGGTTAAACAATAATCAAATCAAAGATAGACAGTAAAAATGTCTAGGTGTATAGTAAACAGGCATAGGCTCTATAATAAATAGGCCATCTGCATCCAGGGACGCAGGACCGGTCTTTGTGGAAATCCTTGGGGGAGGCATTTGTCCAGCAGTGGACGTAATTCGGCTGAAAAATGTCTATCGAAACTATAATGAAATTTTTACAACTATTTTACAAGTAAAAAGCTACATTATTCTTAGTAACTTTGTCATTAGGGTCAAATGGAAAAACGGAACACAAAGGTTCATTTTGTTGTTTGACTGTCCTCCCCTCTTTTTTTATTGCAAAGAACTCAACCGAGAGTAACTTATAAGTAGGTAGATAAAATTTTCAGTAGAAGTTATAAAATTGTAAAAAAATATTAATAAAATGTCAAATTATACAACAAAAATAAAATACATTGTCCTCTTGCTTTGAAACACTATTCTAATTTCGGCAGCTTGAACCAAAGGCTTGAAGTTTTGTATAATGTCCAAGGATTATAGAGGTACTTATTTATTACGTTGCACAGTGAGTAGGTGCACTAACCATGTTGTTATGCGAATGCCAGCGATCCATCTGATATTAAATAGAGATCCTTTTTTGTGGAGCTTCTTCGATTTATTTTGCGCGCGTCTAATGTGTAATGACTTCAAGATGATATAGATAAAATATGTTATATTTACCTCTTATAATGATTGGCATTAGCCTTGTAACTGCATCAGCGTAATTTACATTCTAACATTTATGTAGAGACCATCTTCGTTATAGTTCAAAATTAAGCAATCATTTATTATACACTAGCGGCCGCCCGCGACTTAGTACGCATGGATCCCGTTTTACCCCCTTAGGGGTGGAGTTTCGAAAATCCTTTCTTAGCGGATGCCTACGTCATAACATCTGCCTGCATGCCAAATTTCAGCCCTATCCGTCCAGTAGTTTGGGCTGTGCGTTGATAGATCACTATGAGTCAGTCAATTAGTCAGTCAGTCACCTTTGAGTTATTTATATTTAGATTTCTACACTTTAATTTACATCAAAAAGAATAAGAGGTCGCGTATTTTGATTCTGTACATTTTCTCATAAATAGTTTTAGGTCTCAGTTTCAGTTATACAGATGTGACTGCAGCGTTACGTAAGATTGGCGATACCTTTTCATACACTTGATTGTCGTCGTCATATTATACTGGGTCACGCTACTGAATTACTATACACGCACATAAATACGTTGTATGCCTGTCACTTGATAAGGTAATATGATGGCAGTCTGTAATCATGCCGGCTGTATGCCGTTTTCCAACAGGTGAGATTCAGGCTCATATAAATGAGAAAGTAAATCTGTTTATCTGTCTGTTACGTTTTTATGAATGAAACGCGACATAGACGCGCGACATAGATGGGATCTAAGAAAAGTATATTAACATTGTGTAAAACCTTTTTGTTTCTCAGGTAATTGGAAGTTGGAACCCAATTTTTTTCTGATAGAGCGACACCATTGTCACCATATTGATATTATTTTACCTTGATAGATAGACTCGCACGTGATTAAAGACTTTAGAACAGATTGAATTCCACGCAGGCGGAGTCGCAAACCAAAGCTAGCATAATATGAAAAATAAACCGAAACTCAATGAATCCATGACGAAATTTGCTCCACCATATAGGTCTAATGACTCACTTTAGCCGACAATAAACAAAACTCCGCAATACCGATATAAATCCGCGGCTTTCACCGCATAACCTTTTTCGTTTTTCGTAAACCGAGATCGAGTTTAAGGCTTTGCGGTGGAAAAAATTGTTTTAAATTTATGCGCGCGAACCGGCGTGTTTCGACAATGCGCACGCAGTCGCAAACGCGAGTGTTAAGGCGACGACTGCGGCTGATTTTAAATCTGCACTAAATCATAAATAGGAAAGATTTGATTGTTTGTTTGTATTGAATAGGCCCCAAAACTACTGGACTGATTTGAAAAATTCTTGTATTTGAACGTAGACGGTAGGGATCGCCGGGTCAGCTAGTGTAAGATCTTTGTAATGAAGTGATACCTAAAGGTTTACTATGATTAAACAAAAGGTTACCTCATCATCATCATGATTTTAGCCATAAGACATCCACTGCTGAACATAGGCCTCCCCCAATGCTTTCCGTGTTGCCCGGTTGGTAGAGCGGCCTGCGTCCAGCGCCTTCCTGCTACCTTTATACTCGTAATGTCGTTGGTCCACCTTGTAGGCTAAAAAGGCTACGTACTGCGACATAATGTGATTTATGCAAAAGAGATTATACTCATAGCTACCACCTGACGGTCTAAATCTCAATTGGAATGCTCTTTTTTCGCTACATTCATGCGAAACGAAAGCTCGCTCCAAAAATGAAGAAGGTTTTTATGTTACACTAAAAAAATGCAACATTATAACTGAAAATTAATTAAATTATAGTTCATTATTATAATTTAATGTCTCTCTGCATTTAGCTTAATATTTTTTGGTCCAGATCTTTGCACCAAACATGCACTTAACACAAACATCAGTCCGCATAACTTACGAACACACCAAAAATTTATTACCACTGACATTGTATGAACGATATAGTTCGTATGATAAATATCATACGAAATGGGTCGCAGGCTTCTTGTGAAACGCAAGGTGATTTATTGTATATAATATGAGATATTGTTTTTTGGTGATCTAGAATACTTGATACTTGATGACAATATTGATGTATGGAACGGGTCGGTTGCATGAGAATCCGCAGTCAAGGATGGTTAATCGTTGTATGTTGAAAGTAATATGCCGGTGATTTATCTTCAGTAGTACCTTCATACTTTGTACTCGTACTTGTATGTAGTCATTTTGTATTTTCGGTGTATGAATTAATTATTCATTACTACTTTTTGGATACCTAATGACTTAAAAACAATAACCAATTTTCTGTTTATTTATACGTCAGTGTCATTAAGAAAATATTGTTAAGGATCCTTTTGGTGCATGTACGTACTCTTCCAAAATTTATCAATATTTTGTCATACGTCTCATTTTTAAAAAGCGCTTTAACGAACGAAAAGCTTTTTCTTTCATGTTAGCTAAAATTTATTTTTGTTTTCTTTTAAAGTTTATTGTTTCAATCTTGATAGATACTTACGTCGTTTGCGAAAACAAAAAGCTAAGAGCTATTTTGATGACGTGCTTATTAACCAAACATTCACCTTCAAAACACTTGCAGCTAATATTAGTACATATACCCACTGAAGATAGAGTGGTTAGTCGTGAATCCGATGTCAAAGGCTACGGCTCTACTAGAAACTATCCCAGAATATGGATCAGTGAAACGTACCATCTAACTGCATCCAATAACCGTGTCACCTTTGAAACTAAAAACGAGCAACCTACCACCGAAAGTCTGAATCCTCAAACGATTTTCGCCCTTAGACTTTGGAAACAAAGCTTAAAATCCTTTGAGGGGATGCGTTATTTTGTAGTTTGAATATACAATGTAGAAACAGCACCCGAAGTGAAACCTGTCTGCAAATCGGAATTATTTACAAATGCGGCGCGCGCGCACGTACCGACCCGGTAAAGTCATCCCGACTCTGTGGGAGAGGGGACTTGGTGGAGAGACGAGCGATTTTCATATTTCGACTAGGCGACTCGACTCGGCGTTCACTTGTATTTTTTTTATCCACAACGAGGAAGCTCTTGGCCTGTATCTCACCTGTATCTCTCAAACGATCATTGCAAACGTTGTGATAGGGATAGAGACATGCGATTTTTGGTTTTACGAAGATAATACGATAGAGAATAATACAAAGTAATAAAAACCATCGGTTATAGGGGCATTTTTTGGAGAAATTTATCAAATAACAAAAAAACACGAATTTAAAAGCAGATTTTTTTCAAAAAGTATATTTTTTTATTATTTGTTGACCTTTTTTGTGTTTTTTATGTTTTTTTAGTATCGTCTGTTATTTAGCATTATTACTGTTTTTATTTTATCAGGATATACCGCTTAGTTTAAAAGTTATTACGTTTTCTTTACAATAAGTAATTGAAAAAAAAAAATTCTATAAAAAATTAAAAAAAAAATCAAAAAAAATTTTTGACCTATTTTTTGTCGATAAAAATAGGTCTAGTTTCATCTATTTTCATACGTACACTATAACGTGACTCACACTGTATTATATCGGAAGTTGTAAGCTGCAGTTCCTGGCTACATAGGAAATGGAGCTGTAGGAATGAGAGGTGAAGTTTATAATAGTATCTTTAAACAAATGTAAATATGTAACTAACCTGTAAGAAGTATTTATCTCAAACTGAAACAGTTACATTGGTAAAGTGATAATGGAAATTCAAGTATTTCCTGCTGTTAATTTCTATATGAACCTTCCACTTTCTTTAAAAAACAGAAATAGTTATAATTATTTATTTTAAGTCCTGCTCGTCCGTTTATTCGTTTCAACATAGAACTTTTCTGTTCCAGTGGCCATCAGCTCTACGAGCTACGATACCCTACCCATTGCCGTCTTCAAGTGTTCTTGATAACTGTTCCAATTTGTCTTTCCGTGACTTTCCTACTTTGAAATATGCATTCCTTCATTCTCACAAACTTTCTTGTTTAATCTATTACGGTAAACATTTCTGTTAAATCATTACCTAAGAGAAACGCCACATCTCATCACTATGTCTCTTCCCGCTCCCGCACTCACGTCCCATCCAGGAGCGTTACAAATCATACAGTGTCTCCCGCGCCGAGTCGCCGCCGTGTTAAAGGTCTCGGGTTCGAACCCAGCCAATAGTCACAATAGTCACAGTCACAAAAATTCTTAAACTCCGCTAAATAAATCGCTTTATCTCATTGTCACTGTGTCTTTTCCCGCACCCGCGCTCACATCACGTTACAAATCATACATTGTCGCCGCCGTGCTAAAAGTCTCGGGTTCAAACCCCGCCAATAGTTACTAAAATAAAATCCTTAAATTCCGCTAAATAAATCGCTTTATCTCATCACTGTGTCTTTTCCCGCTCCCGCGCTCACGTCCCATCCAGGAGCGTTACAAATCATACAGTGTCTCCCGCGCCGAGTCGCCGCCGTGCTAAAGGTCTCGGGTTCGCTTCGCGGAACTATTTCGTGGCATTAATGTTATGTGCGGACTTCTGTGAGCTTTGGAATACTAGGATATACTTGCACGACTTCATTTATTATTAGATTTGATTTAAATCTTATAGTATATTTATTGGTAGAGTAGATTTTTTTTAATTCAAGAGCGCTATTTGATATTATGAAATAAACCTTAATTTTCTTGTAACTTATTTTAAAGCCTTCGATTTTCTACATAAATCCTTCATGCTATACATGTAAAAGTGCTTTTTAAAAGCCTACTTGCATAATTAATAAGTTTTTATCCAGACTTGTTTGCATTTTTCCTAAAAAAAAACAAAAATTGTATTTTTGTTTTCCCAGCACGGGAGATGAACCTAATACTTACCTAAGTTTTATTTCACTGCTGTCCAAAGATATTCAAACTTACTTAAAAACATGTAGGTAAAGTATAAACGTCCACTCGGTATGACTATCCATTACTTCTTATGACCTACCGAAAACACGCGATTTTGGAGGAATTCCCAAAAAGAAATCGAATCGGCTCAAAAACTCAGCAAACCAATTCAACATTTAAACTTTCATCCGTTTAACCCATCCAGTCCAACGATTTAAACTGAACCTCGTTTCGGCGACATACTAATTATATTTAATAATCTCTTAAGCATGTTGTGTAAACAATAATTGTTGTTGCATTATTAATTGTCAGCCTCTTAAGATTGGCAAGTTGATTGATGAGATCGCGGCTGGTGTGGAATTATTAAAATGCAATTGTGACGCAAAAATCCTGGAGAAAACCAATTACAAAGTGGAGTACGGAATACTCGTTTTTGATGCCCTTTAATAGGGTAGTTGACACCACCAGTTGACTGACATACTTTCTATGAAATGTACAAAACGAATCAACCATTGATTTGATATGGCAAAGGGAAGCTATGATGTCACCATTTCGTCAACTCAAATGCCTACTTACTAATTTTAAATAAATAAATCGGTTTTCTGGATCTTACCTAATTTATGGTAGGATTTTGTTCTTTGCTGTCTCTATTCCACAAACTAGAGATGTCAAATTTTTAAGGATCGTAATCATTTTCCAGATATTGTTATAACTAGGCACTCGGAAAATAATAGGAATACCTGTATCGTTTAGAACTGTCTAAAATAAATGAACCGACAACTTTTAAGACGTAAACCTCTCTCACTCTCACCTCCTCTTTCCCAGTCACGATGAAAATATGATACACACCAATTAAAAATTATTTATTTACAACAAAAATATACTGTAGGTAGGTGTTGATTAGTGTTAATGTTTCAGTTGTATTTGTAACTATGTTCTTTCCCGGGACTCAAACTATCTCTATGCCAAATTTCATCAAAATCGGTTGCGAGGTTTAAGCGGGAAAGCGTAACAGACAGACAGACAGACAGACAGACAGAGTTACTTTCGCATTTATAATATTAGTTGGGATTAAAGTGTTTCTTCTATTGTTACAGATTATGGGCACCATCAATTTATTACCATTAGGTGAATTGTAAGTACTTTTTTTACTGCTAACTTTTTTGTTTTTGCTAAAACATTCTTTGTTTTTTAACCGACTTCATCTTATGCTGGTGTTATGCATTTTGTTAGTGAAGTCAAAACATTGAAAAATAATAAAAATATTCAATAAATCAATACTTTTCCGGCAATACGGACATTTTATGCAAATGCTCACAATGGACGCTTGGAAAAATATTGCTTTCGGAAGCGTCCAAGACAGTGAGCATAAACTGGTTTCTATTAACGGAATGTTGCTATAAAACCACGTGTATACGGGTTTAGCTGCTGACGGTACTGCACGTAAATAACGCATCATTGTTCGGTTCAGTTCGCTCCGCGTAGTGCATGAAGTAGAGATAGCAGAAAAAGTTAAAAATATGAAAATCAATAATGGTAACACGTCATACACTGGTCTATTGTTAGATTTGAAAAGTGTTGGGTTAAAATAAATTATCACTGGCCTAGTGCTGGATTTTTATTGGCGGCCAGTATCCTGGTTACACAGGAGTTGCAGTGGTGGGAACGAGAGGTGAAATAGTGCGTTTAGCCTAGCGCTACATTTTATTCTAGCACTGTAAATTTTTAAATATCCATCATCCATTGCCTGAATGACACAGCTTTTTTTTTTGACACAGCTTTGTTATTGAGTCTCTCAAATCGGTGTTTAAACGGATTTTTTAAAATATCTACTGACTCACAACTTTGCGCACGATTCACACCAGAGGTGGAATTGTGTAAATCAATCGTAATCATTTGACAGTTCATAACGTACGATAAAGTCAGTAAAACAAAGCGTTTGACAAAATAATCGTACGTTATGAACGGTCAAATTTTAATGATTACGATTGCCTTACACAATTCCACCTCTGATTAGATAAAATCAAAAATGTGCATCCTTTTTCTCTCCTACTAAAATACTAAATAAATCAGAAAGTACCCTCCAGTCATTCTCAAGTAGTCAATGCTCTACACATTTTATGTGGTTTTTGTCTTCTTCACAATCATAATATAACACTCGACAGAGTGGTCATGAGTGTGACACGTGCGGTTATTCCCAGCCTAGGCAATGTGATTTTTTCAAGCTATTTACTACTCTTAACGGCCAAAATTCACAATAAAATCCATTATTTTATCTATCTCTATTCTCAATGTGTCTGCTAACCATACAAGCTTGCTACAGTACGGTTTGAGACCAATAAAATCGTCGAAGAAAGATCCAGTAGGAAATTGGTTTAACCGACTGCTTTCTTGAAAGTGCTATTGTGTTTAAAGATTTTACTCTAAAGGTGTTTTGAACTTGCAAACGGCATATTATTGTATTTTATTACGAATAGAGGAGACCTAGGTGAGTTGTAACAGAGGAGAGTTGTGACATTGTCGATTTTTTGGAACTTATTAACTACTAGCGAGCTTGTAACAGTGGGCGTTTTTAGTTCAAGTCTCCACCTTACAAATGATCGCTGTTCGTAAATAGGTTTAAAAAATCGTCAATGTCACAATTTTCCTCTGTTACAACTCACCTCGGTCTCCCCTGCTATGTAAAGCTAGTTTCTATGGGGGGGTATTTATCATTTAGCTTGCGCTTTGTGTGCGGTTTATGTGTTTGAAGGCATTCTTTGGAACAGCGGGTAGTGTAGCAAAACTATAGGCTAACTGTGACGGGTCTATCGTTCAGTTCGGTAGCGTGCTACTTGGACAAAATGACTGCTTTGTTGGCTAGGTATGGTCTATAGGTCTATGTAGTTCAAACTATTAGATGGTTCAAGTGAGTAGCCTAGAAAATTTTAATATTAGGATAAAAGGCTTCATTAACCCATTTTGTAAAAATGGGAATTCTTTAAAAAATATACTCGTAGTTTCACATGTTATGACAAATATTCTTACTTTCTACTATTTAATTGTACTTAATTAGGTATTAATGCAAAAGTAACTCTGTCTGTTGCGTTTTCAGGTCTAAACCACTGAACTGAATTTAATAAAGATATTTCGAGTCCCGGGTAAGGACATAGGATAGTTTTTATCCCGATTTTTGAAACAGGAACGCGCGATCAAGTTTTTCTGTGACAGACAAAATTTCAGAGGGCGAAGCCGCGAACAAAAGATCTTTAAAACCAGAAATCTTACTTAAAGATACCATAAAATAGCCACTACAACACATTCAAACGCTGAATCCCATTCGCACAATATTTGATTTAGAAACAAATAACCAGGCGTGGCGTGCGCCCGCGCATGCAATCAAATAAGCGCGCGACTAATAGAATTGCCATGGGAATGCTGCTGTGTATGCAAATTGGGTAGAATGGGTAGCCAATATGATATAGGGCTACTGGGAATCGATTTAATTGATCTGGTTAAGGAAAAGAGAAACGGACACTGTTATTTTGTTTAAATTGATAAATAAATGTTGAATAGTTACTTAATTTTTTAGGTAAATATAAAATGATCAGTTTAGTGGAAAAAAGTTAAATACTCATGTGTTAAATTCAAATTCATATATTATGTAAGAGCCTGGAAGCGGGCAGCGCAGGACCGTTCATTGTGGAAAACCTTGGGGGAGGCCTTTGTCCAACAGTGGACATCATTTGACTGAAACGAACGATATATTATTTTGTAAATAGGCTTTTTAAAAGTTCTTTTGGGAAGTTTCTTTTTTCAACGGAGACGTGCCCAGCATTACTTTAACCCAACCACTGCTTCGGGACAATAAATGGGTCAGTGCTAAGAAGAAGCTCAACTTTTATCTGCCTTCGTAGCCTAGAAAAGACAGCTACTCAATACAAAACCCTAATTGTGTCATTTCACCTTGCTTTATCTTTAGTGATTATCAATTTTGATATTTTTTGTGTGCAGATGACCTATTAGATACTACTAAAATCTATGAACATAAAAAAATATTACCACACTTGAAAAATAAAATGAAACATAAATACATAATATTACAAATACTTGATTAACAAACAATGAAATAAATTAATACAACAGCCATGTAAACATGATTTACATTTGGTCTTCCTCAACTAAAAAGCGGATACGATAATGCTATTATTTGATCAAAAAAGGCTTTAAAAACCCGCTTCATTTACAATGAACCACGAATTTTATATTCGCTTAACATTGTACATATCCAGTAAAACAATGCTGTATTAACATATAAAGAATTGTCAGGTGTGGTACAACCGGCAGTAAACGTCGAAATGTGAAATAAGACCCGATAAGTGTATAATTTCGGCGCATTTTACGAGTTTTTGAGTGTTAATAAAGATAAGATTATAATGCGAATGTAAAACTAAACGTTTATGATGGATATTTTGAGACGCGTTAAGGTCACGCGTTTTTATGTTTCGATGTTGTTTTTCAATTAAAAAGTTGTATGACTGTAAATGAGTTCGTTGTATTTTGCATTGAATAGCTTTATTTCTTTTTATTTTTATGTATATGTGGGGCCAAAACAGAATCGTGACATAATTCCAAAACTTTTTCCTATTTTAACCATAATGGCCTTGATGAAAATGAAAAACTTATGTTTTAAATTAATTTTATTGCCTCTATGATGGCCAAGTTAATTTTATGATCGAACCTAGATATTTTTTAACCTTTGAACTTTTTAACTACGTTTCATATAAGATAAGTAAAATATTAACAATTTAAGTCGTAGGTCTTTCTGCCTTAGGCAGTTCGATTTTTTCTAGTTATTTATAATTATTAACAAGTCTAAGGTGAAGTTAGTATGGCAAATATAAAGTATCCTTTTTCATTTTTGTCTTTACACTGTACCTTAAGTAATATTTGTGTTTATCGTCGAGCCACCGAGCTTTATGCTTCAGTTATCGTAAGCTTTTGATGACATTGCGTCGCTCAGAGCTTTTTTATGAGCCACAACATAATCGCACGGTAGGCACTTAAAAAGCTGTAAACTTAATTTCAGGAAATCTTTTGCTTTATTATGAAGAGACAAGTCTTTTGTTGCAAGCGAATTATAGTCAACAGTTCATTAGACTTACGTTATAATAAACTACTTATTTGTAAAAGTAAATGAGTTCTTTGAAATAGACCGTATTTTTTTGTTATTAATCCCTTAAATAAAATAATTATTAAAATTCTAGAGTGTCGCCTCTCGATCTAAATTTTAATTTAACTGAAAAAAAAAACAATCGAATTGCCAAAGTTGGGAATCGAACCTACGACCTTTCGCTTGCCGGCCGACTGCTCTCACTATTTGAGCTACTCTAAAATAGCGTTAATAAATTAGTCAGTTCGTATAAACGATAATGAGCATAGGAATTCGTAACCGGATTAGTAGTCTAAGCTGGTCTTAAAAAATTTAGTTTTCCTGCATTATACATGAACAAATTCAAGCAATTCGAATTGAATCTAAATGGTATCCAAATACCAGAACACCTTTAATCAAACCCACAAAAAGTATGTTGAAATATGTATGTATTCAAATATTCTGGCTCGCCTTTGAGCATATAAGATACATGTTTCAATTACACCCAGGTATATGGCTAAAGTATGATATAAACGCGGGCTATGGCTCCTTATGAGGATAACATATTAGTCCAGTTTATAAAAAGACAAGATTCTAGCCTAGAACAAGTTTGTTACGCTTGGGGCTAGACGTTTGCACCATTATACAATTATACGATGTCGTAACTTATCATCATTATGCATTTGTTTTAAAACCATTATTTTAATTTACATAATTTTCAATAGCCCATTTAAAAAGCCTATTGTAATAATCCAGAATCGCGAAATACGTTAATATTTAAATTACATACTTAATGAGCCTATAACTTAGTTACCTTAGATTAAATTGTTTATTTTTTAAGAAGCTGTCATAAGTAAAATTATTTTCCTTTTATAAGTCTTCTAGCATTATATGTAAAAGGATATTCGGCATAATAAAATAATATTTATGTTTATATTGACACCATCTTAAGAGTTAATCCGTGTTAATAATTTGCGAAAAATATCACAACCTCAACGTATTTATTTCGTTATAAGTGTTCAATAAACACTGTTCTCTGTAGCCAGAATACAGTCATCCAAAATGTTTATGTATATGCTGTAGCAGGAGAGAATAAAATATGGAGGTCAATATTAAAAACAGGTAGATATTACTCGTGTTTTTAATTCAGTTATTAAGTTTTAACATCCGTGAATTATGGTATGACATTTTTGTTGTTGCAATTAAGAAGGCCGTCACGCTATGCCGCATTGGGCCCGTGATAATATGCTTTGACCTGTGAACTACATAGTGTTTTATTTTCGGCAATGCAATATGTTGCTTCACGCTTATAATTATTGAATTAATGGGCGTATAGTCTCTCGTGTAAATATTTATCGATACGAATGAAAGTTAATGGATTATTGCACGTTTTGTGTTGCTGATTAATTTTTTTATGGTGATTCCAGATATTAATGCTTAAGTATTCAGAATGATTTGTACAGTATTATTATATCCAACTCTTGTGTCACTGTCACATTTTTTAAAATAAATAAATAAATTACAGCACTAGAGCTCAACCTCTAGAGCTGTCCTCTAGAAGTACCAAAAGGAAGAAACCAGCTCCTCTGATATCAGACTATTCCAGACGTCTAGCGGTAGAGTAGAGGCAAAAGTGCATTTTATTCTACACACTTAGCGATGGAATAGAGTTAAGGTAGAGGCATATTTAGAGGTACCAAAAGGAACAAACCAGCCTCCTTGATATCGGATCTATACCACGCATCTATCGGTAAAATAGAGGTAGAGGTACATTTAAAAGGTGCCAATCGGAACAAACCAGCCCCCCTGATATCAGATCTATTCCATGCGTCTAGCAGTAGAGTAGAGGAAGTGGTGCATTTTATTTCACGCACTTAGCGATTAAAAAGAGATAGAAGTACATTTTAGAGGTAGGTACCAAAAAGAACAAACCTGTAACCCCCTTGATATCAGATCAACTCCAGCCATTTATCGGTAAAAAAGAGGTAAAGGTACATTTTAGAGGTACCAATCGGAACAAACCAGCCCCCCTGATATCAGATCTATTTCACGCGTCTAACTGTAGTAAAGAGGTAGAGTAGGTACATTTTAGAGGTACAACAGGACTATTCCCACCCCTCGTTCCCACCACTGCAACTCTTGTGTAGCCAGGTCTACAGCTTGACCGCCACAAAAACCCAACCAATGAAGGTCAAGTTTGTCCCGGGGGAAAGTTAAACTGTCATTGGACCCGCAACGAAATTAATCACAAGAACATAGGAGGAGTTCGAAATTAAGGTTCGACTTCCCTACATTGCAAAGCGGATGACAGGTGACAAAGGTTTAAAACCTTTAAGAAAAGATTATGCACCACGGACAATAAATATCAATTAAGGGGGCCTATCTTATGAGCATTTTAGAGGTACCATTCGGAACAAACCAGCCCCCCTGATATCAGACCTATTTCACGCATCTATCGGTAAAAGAGAGGTAGAGGTACATTTTAGAAGTACAAAAAGGAACAAACCAGCCCCCCTGATATCAGATTTATTCCACGCGTCTAACTGTAGAAAAGAGGTACAGTAGGTACATTTTAGAGGTACAACGGGACTATTCCCACCTCTCGTTCCCACCACTGCAACTCTTGTGTAGCCAGGTCTACAGCTTGACCGCCACAAAAACCCAACCAATGAAGGTCAAGTTTGTCCCGGGGGAAAGTTAAACTGTCATTGGACCCGCAACGAAATTAATCACAAAAACATAGGAGGAGTTCGAAATTAAGGTTCGACTTCCCTCCATTGCAAAGCGGATGACAGGTGACAAACAAAGGTTTAAAACCTTTAAGAAAATATTATGCACCACGGACAATAAACATCAATTAAGGGGGCCTATCTTATGAGCATTTTAGAGGTACCATTCGGAACAAACCAGCCTCCCTGATATCAGATCTATTTCACGCATCTATCGGTAAAAGAGAGGTAGAGGTACATTTTAGAAGTACCTACATAAAGGAACAAACCAGCCCAGATTTATTCCACGGATCTATCGGTAAAGGTACATTTAAAAGGTACCAATCGGAACAAACCAGCCCCCCCTGATATCAGATCTATTCCACGCGTCTCGCGGCGGCAATAAATCAGCCGGGCCAAATACAGCGCGCCCGTTATGGCGCGTTGGCAAGCGCGCGCACATGCTGGTTGGCCAACGGATTGGTGACCGAAAACTTAGTTTTCCCGGTTTTCCAAGAGTTATAGAAGTTACGTTTATTAAACTTGAGACACAATACAATAGTGTGGGTATTGGACAACCGATTCGAGATGTAAGGAACCCTTGTTCGATCCCCGTCGATCGCTAGACTTCATCCATCATCATCATCGAAGGACGTTCACTGCTAGACAAAAAGGCGAGAAGTAACTATCTGCATTACTTTTTCCTCTTCCGGTCTTCTAGAATTATGACTAGGTCCCTACTTAAGATGAAATGCGTGGAAGTAGCAATTGCAAGACATATGAAAATGGAAAGCTAGCACATGATTTCAAAATATACTACGGATTTCTAATTTATGTAAATGACTTGCCAAAGGTTACTCAGCACCCTATGACTTTGTTTGCTGACGACAGTACAGTTCTATTTACTGGAAGTGATACTATGGGATCATATGAATCTGACATTAATAAAACATTAAATGACATAATACAATGGCTATCTATATATATAAAAGAAAGTCGTGTTAGTTACTTCGCTTATAACTCAAGAACGGCTGAACCGATTTAGCTGAAAATTGTCAGGGAGGTAGTTTAGAGCCAGGAGAAGGACATAGGATACTTTTTATCCCGTTCGAAATAAAAAAAAGTCTGCTTATTTATTGCCATTAAGGCGGAACAAAGTTCGCCGGGTCAGCTAGTCATTAAATAATATTAAAATTAATCTAGATAAGACCCTTTTCATGACATTTAAACTAAATCACAATAATCTTAATATACAATATGACAATAAAAATATTAAAGAAACTGACGTAACAAAATTCCTAGGTGTCTCACTGATGTCTAAAAATCTCAACTGGAAGACGCATATTGACACATTATGTAAAAAACTTAACCAGTATTCTTATGCTTTACACAAACTAGCTAAAGTTGTAAACCAATCTACGGTATTGGTTGCTTATCATGCCTATGTTTCATCAACTTTAAAATATGGTATTATATTTTGGGGAAATTCTACGGACAGGGAAATAGCTTTCAGAGCCCAAAAGAAATGCATACGATCAATCTGTCAAATTAAACCTACTGAAAGTTGTAAACCTTACTTTAAATCCTTAAATCTACTAACCCTCCCATCAATTTACATTGAGGAGGTATGTTTATTTGTCAGAAGAAATCCTCCTTTATTCTCAGTACATAAAAGTATACGACACAAAAACAGAATATGCTCAACTGAACACAAAACAGCATTGTTTACAAAAAACTTACCAGGTATGGCACCGCGAATTTATAATAAATTACCACATACCATAAGAAATAAAGAAGACTTATTTATTTGCTTGAAATTTGGCATGCAGGTACCTTAGTAAACTTAAAGCTTAGTTACAACAGGATATTGCAAAATTCCCACGGGAACGGGAGTTAGCGGGAAAAAACATTTGTATGAAAAAGTCTTAACCGTGTAAGATAGATGAAGGGGGTAAAACGGGATCCACGCGTACGAAGTCGCGGGCGGCCGCTAGTTTTTAAAAAAATCCTACACGACTTTTTAATTGATAAAGCATACTACTCAGTTAGCGAATTCCTCCTGGATAGATCCATTTAAAGACATTATTCTACATAAATTGTTTGTTTGACCTTGTTATTATCAAATCTATGTGACAAATTGACATACTAATGTAATATTAAATTCTATCTACTAAATTTGACATTGTTAATTATTATTGTGACATTTAATTTAATTCTTTTGTATAATTTCTTGAATCACGAAAAATTGATTCTGTTGCATGCCGATATGGTATGATGTAGCTGAACAATATATTTTTTTATGTGACCTATAATATGTACCTACATTATGCAATAAATGATTTTGATTTGATTTGATTTGATTTGATGAAAACCCGCTTTGGGGAATTTGTTCAAATTCAAATTCAAATTAATTTATTCACAGAAATACACGTCCATTAGATATTTGTAAATGTTGTTTATTTGTTCGTGAAGTGTGGTTCTCATTAGTTTTTTAACGACGCCTTTGTAGTGTTTTTTTTTATGAAAATTAGTAAAGCACTGGTCTAACCTTTCGCCAGGGCAAGAATGCAAAACTCTATCGCGTCGAAACCACCACGAATCCTCGAAATTAGAGCAACTGTTTTCAAGGCCTGGCCGTCAAGAGAAAATAATTGCGCATACCCCAAAATGGTACAGCCAAAAAATACGTTTAACATGTGATTCATAACGCGTAGTCGGAAACCTAAGTTATTACATTGTTAACCCCGTCAGATATATTTAAAGCCGTGTTCCTGATGGCTATAATAAGAAGCCGTGTGTTGGACTGCGCGCGCAATGATTTCTGTCAGGCTGACAAATAAAAAACGCTTTTAACTACTCAATTAACTGAATCGTTAACGAGCTTCTTGGCGGTCAAGCGTGAGTGGGGATATAGCTATGGATTCATTTAAATATACATTAGGTATTAAATGTTTCACCAGATCGTCGGTCCACCTAGTAGGAGGTCTGCCCACGCGTCTTCCGGCCCGTGGTTTCCACTCGAGAACTTTTTTGCCCCAACGGTCTCGCCACAACGACGATCTGGTGAAGGTCATGGGAAGAACCTGGATGCAGTGCAAGACCGGTCGTTATGGAAAGCTTTGGGTGAGGCCTTTGTCCAGCAGTGAATGTGATTTGGCTGAAACGAACGATTAAATGTCTATTTGGATGAACAGATTGTTGAACGGATTGAATCTTGTTGCTGACAAATATTCCAACTTTGTATCGTACTGAAGATTCGAGGGTAGCTAGTACTGTCAACAACTGCTGGGCTGTTGTGATAAACTTATTCTTTACTTATGCACATATTATTTTGTTTTATAGAGCTTGAAGGGTGTGAAAGCTGACGATCTATCTTTCAGATTCGCGACTTGACACACGATCTGATCCATGACTCAGTTCTGTGTCATAACATGCGATTTGGACGATTGCCCAATCAAGGAATTGAATCTGGAGCCTTCAGATTGCACAATTTTAAGTCCCTATCCACTTAAGCTGATGCAAGAAGGACCGGCAGGCAGTATAAGGATACACCTCTCTTACACACACCTTAAGGCCGGGTAACAGAGAAAATGGCGAAAATGAGGTTTTCATTTTTCATTTTTGAGGTACTAAACAGTAAAATAAAAGGCTAAGATTTTTTTTGGGCATAGTTGAGGATATTTTCTAGGGCTATTAACGGATGGAAACACGATTTGATGAAGTTGACTCGATAGAATAAATTCCCAAAGTTACCTCTATTCGTTTTCTAATTATGGATTTATTTTTAAAATAAGCGATTTGAGATTCTGAATCTTTTACTAAACTAAAGTTCAAAAATAACTTGAGGGCTTTTAACGGATGAAATTTTTATATTGCGTCTTATTTAGTTACTATGTTAAAAAATGTGGAAAAAGTTTCATTTCCCCCACTGAGGCCAAGAAAGCCTTAGTGCAGTCCTCCTTCCTATCAAACCTTTCTTTAAATCTAATTAAAAGGTATTGTTAGGGCTCTAGGGACTACAAACGAAGCCAGAAATATAGCTTGGTTATGAGTTACCAATACCTACTACCTATACCGCATGTAATCCTGTTTCATTCTATAATATATGGCCGCCTGAATAAACTTGAGTGAAAAAGTGTTTCCACTGTCTCAATTGCATCAAAAGCCTCAAACAAATCATTTAATTCAGTTTCCATTTTGCCGAATAGGCGTGATTGACAATAAGCGTAAGTGACAATATGCGTGACAGTTGTGGTGACAGTGACAACCTGCACGCGCAGTGATCGCCATCGCGGTCGCGGCAGTGTGAAACAACTTTTGCACGCGCAGTGGTCGCCATCGCCATCGCCATCGCTGCACGCGTTGGTTTGTCCGAACCTTTAAACAGTACGAAGCCAGGCCAATATTCTCTAAATATTTGGAAGATGTTTTGTAATATTGCATTATTTAGGTATTTATATCTCATGATAAAGTCAGATATCGGAGTCAATACAGCGTATCCCTGTAAGTATAGATCAAACAAAAAGGATTCTACTACGCAAATGCAACAACTTTCCTACAGGAACAATTTCCTGATTTGTAATTTGGATCAATATCCAAATTCTCAAGAAACACTGACGTCTCCATAGTAATTGGTTTGGACTGAAGACATTTTGTATGAAAGGGTAAACGTTTTTTGGAAGATTTGAATTTCTTTCTCTTGGATTTTTTTGCATTTGAGCTGTAATTAATACATTTTGTTTGATCCATAGCCTACTATACCACCTCCTGGGGCCTGGCGTCATATATTTATTACATAAAACACAAAAATATAAATCAACGCTATCTGTTGAAATTTACTAGAACTTTTACGTTAGTTAGTTAGATGGTGCATCTGTCCATCATTCTTAGCTGTGATTGGCTAGTGAAGTGACATTTATATTTTTTTATCTTTAATTGAACTAGCGACGGCGCCGCGACCGGGAACAAGTGGTTAGTAATAACGAAATTTTTACTAAAATATGAACGATTTCTATAAGCCTTTGTTATTATTCGTTTTGGGATTTGAACTGTTTTATTATCTGAGTATCACTGATTGTGGAAATAAGTATGAAAACTACGAAAACCATGGTGAAATCTGAATGTCATACAGGTATTACATGAGGTCCCAATTACTAGTGTAAACTGACAGAGCCCAGTGTAATACCTGTATGACATTATACATTTTCTATTAAATAGCATACAATCTGATATTATTTTCTTATTTGTTTAGGTAGATATATGCGAATATAACATATTAGAACACTCAAAA